>NC_133336.1:126655023-126915023 GCF_042186555.1 Aquarana catesbeiana
ATCATCTCCTTCTGGATCGGGACATTTCTGGCTCTGGGCTTTCCTCCCCCTCCTCCTCGTTGCTGTTATTAGCACGCACCTGTTGTGTCTCCGCCATGTGCTCTTCCCCCACTGCGCCGAACGAGAAGGGGCAGGGAATAGAATAGAAAGAACGTCAGGGGCGGGTGGAGTTTCACGCATGCGCAGTGTGTATAAAGCGTAACACGCATGCATAGTACGTGCGATCTGTGAGCGGAGGAAGGAGTATCGGAGGTGCCGATCGTGATAACGAAGGTAACATCTAAACTTGGGCCTATACTGCTTCTACATTGAGGCCTATATTGTAACAAGATTAGGAGAGTTTGGCCTGACATTAGGGTTTGTCTTGTGTTGTGTCTTGCAGAGAAAATGGATGGCTTCAATGACCACAACTTCCTCCCCCTGTTCATAGATAAATACAGGGAGCTGCCCTGTCTGTGGCAGGTGAAACATCCACATCTACATCCGCGCTGGAGAAACTGCTGGAGTTGGTGAAGCTAGTGGTCCCAACAGCAACCATCCCTTATTTAAAAGCCAAAATTGGTGGCCTGAGGAGCACTTATCTTAGGGAGCGCAAGAAGGTCACGGATTCCCAGAGATCCAGAGCTGCAGCAGATGACGTTTATGTCCCCAGGCTGTGGTACCATGAGAGTCTGCGATTTCTGTCAGACCAGACTGGAGTCAGGGAATCCCTCTCAACCCTTCCTTCCACTCTTCCTTCCACCCCAGCTGAGGCTTCTGATGTCCAACCTGGGACTTCCAGCCAGGAAGAAGTGGAGGAGCCCAGCTTGAGCTAGGTATAGCATTGTTCTACAGATTTCTGGTCAATAAATAAATGATGTTTACTAGAAGTTATTATTGATCACTAATTGCTGATTTAATAAAGTGTTTTACATATCAATAGACAGCAGTGGGCAAAAATAATTGGGACAAGAATGAAAAATGCTTGGCTTAGAATGACAGTCTTTTATATTTGTTAGCATTCAATTTGCAACAGTCATGAGATGAAAATTGTGTGTGATTGATCAAGTAAAAACTAAAACTGTCCCTTTTTCATACACAGGAAGACCTCAGCCAGGACGAGGGTCTGGAATGTGGCAGCCAGGAGGAGGCTGTGGAATGTGGCAGCCAGGAGGAGGCTAGGATTAGTGGCAGCCAGGAGGAGGCGGGGCTAAGTGGCAGCCAGGAGAAGCCTGGGACCAGTAGGAGCCTGACAGAATCGCAGGTTCCTCCCCTCCGCCTTCCAAACAAAAGACCCAGGAAGGGGAGTCACCTGCAGGATTCAGCACTCAGGCTCATTCAGGAGGCTTCTGCGTCCCTCAGAGCCACCCCCACTCCTGAAGAGGCCTTTGCCTGCATGGCTACCACCAAACTGCGGGGCATGCAGGAGGGCCAATGCCAGCTGTGTGAGGACCTTCTTTATAAAGTCTTAACTAAAGGGGTGAGGGGAAAAATCACACCCAATACCCACGTGATTGAGTTGGAACATCCTACTCCTCCTCCTCCACCTGCCACAACTACACCACCACAGCCACAGCGTGGAAGGAAGCGTGGAAGGAAGACCAGAGAGTGATGACCCTGAGTTCAGTCTGGTCTGGCAAAAGATGCAGTCTCTTGTATGACCACAGCCTGGGGACATACATGTCATCTGCTGCTTTCATGATCTCTGGGACTTCTGGACCAGACTGCACTCCCTTATATATGGACTCCTCAGGCCACCAATTTTGCAGTAAAATAATTGATGTGTGCCCTGGGGGTCAAAGGCTTCACCAATTTCTGCTGTTTCTCCAGCGTTGCCTACCTCTTTGTTTGGTTCTGAGCCCTTAATAAAGGTTTTTTGGTTTCAATTATACTCGCCTATGTGTGTTTTCATTTAAAAAGGACAGTTTGTGAGGATTCAGGTACATTTCAAAAATACAATGTGAAATTAACAAGAGACACCAACACCAAACAATCTCCTTGAGATTAAATAATACAAGATAATAATGGTGTTGTGGTAACTTGACACACAAAACACACACACAAAATATTCTGGATGTTAAATAACTAAAAAAAAAAAAAAAAAACACGACCAGCCTGGAAAAAAATACAAACCAAAAAAATTTTTAAAAAATCACATCAGGGTTTAAAAAAAAAAAAAAACACAAAAAAAATTATATAGATTTTTGTTCAGATGTGACAAATCATAATATATTGAGGGAATCACGATAAATAATAAAGAAAGAAGTTTGTGTGAATATCAGCAGCAAAACTACTTCGTTCTTCCTGCATTAAAAAGAAGAAGAGAGTGCGCTGTATTAAATAATTTTAAAGATTGCAGCGTGACGAAAGTGCTCTATCCATTCCGAGCGCTAATTTTACCAGAATGAGCTGTTCCATCTCGGAATTTTTTCTGAGCATGCGTGGCACTTTGTGCGTCGGAATTGTCCACACACGGTCGGAATTGATGCGATCGGATTTTGTTGTCGGAAAATTTTATAGCCTGCTCTCAAACTTTGTGTGTCGGAAAATCCGATGGAAAAAGTCCGATGGAGCCCACACATGGTAGGAATTTCTGACAACAAGCTCCGATCGCACATTTTCCGTCGGAAAATCCGACCGTGTGTACGGGGCATAAGAATGCCTATGCTATGTGTTAGAAATGTTTTAGAAATTGACAACTTTGTGCTCAAAAGAAATTCCGAGACGAAACTGCTCGGTCTGGTAAAATTAGCGTTCGGAATGGATAGAGCACTTTCGTCACGCTGCAATGTTAGAAATTGTTTAATGCAGCGCACTCTCTTCTTCTTTATAATGCTAGAAGAATGAAGTTGTTTTGCTGCTCATATTCACATAGACTTCTCACAAACTTCCTTCCTTATTATTTATCGTGATTTAATCAATATAATATTTTGATTTGTCACATCTGACGAAAAAATAATCAATGTTTTATTTTTTGGTTTGTATTTATTTCAAGCCTGATTTTTTTTTTTTTTTACCAGAATATTTTTGGGTGTGTTTTGTGTGTCAAGTTACCACAAAACGATTATTATCTTGTATTATTTAATCTCAAGGAGATTGTTTGGTGTTGGTGTCCCTTGTTAATTTCACATTGTATTTTAGAAATGTACCTGCCTCCTCACAAACAAACTGTCCTTTTTGAAGGAAAACACACATAGGCAAGTATAATAGAAACAAAAATTCCTTTATTAAGGGCTCATAACCTCTTTGTCTGGTTCTTATAATCAGGGTGGTTTACCTGCCACAGACAGGGCAGCTCCCTGAACATATCTATGAATATGCAGATAAACTCCTGATTCTTCAAGATATCCCTTTTCTCTGCAAGACAGAACACAAGACAAACCCTAATGTCAGGCTAAAGTCTCCTAATCTTGTCCCAATATAGGCCTCAATA
Organism: Aquarana catesbeiana; assembly: GCF_042186555.1. Classification (NCBI taxonomy): domain Eukaryota; kingdom Metazoa; phylum Chordata; class Amphibia; order Anura; family Ranidae; genus Aquarana; species Aquarana catesbeiana. Next base: position 126,658,436 of record NC_133336.1, read on the forward strand.
TAGCCTCAACCCGCCGAGGCTGCGCCCATATGAGCGCCACCACAGGGACCGCCCACCAACATCACGCCGCACACACATGGGAGGGGAGTACGGCATCACTGATCGGGTACCAGGCGTCCGGCCAGCCGACGCCCACGCTCCATCCCCGTAGTGTGCGTGAAGGACACCATCCAATCGAGGGCGTCAGCATCCATAGGGTGCGCACGCTCGATGGGGAGTGCGTGACGCTGACGCGCAGTGGCGGCGGATCCACCCATCCCTAAGGGGAAGGGGGAGGGGCCGACAGGCGCGTCACAGCTCCCGGAAGGGGGGAAAACCAAAAGAGCAAGCGGTGCAATGAGGTCCAAGGGGCCACCACTAAAACAAACGAACCATCTACAAAGCTGGTATCAAAATCTACATCATAAATAATTAATCCAAAAATAATTCAAAAATAATTGATGGTAAAAATAAGATCGAGCAACTAAATAAAAGGAGGCAAATGAAGTTTTAAATATATCACAATGCATGTGATAGAATTGAAAAATGGAACAATTTCACGCATATCCATCCCTGTACATTAATATTAGAGAAGGGTTTGGGACTGACCATCCCGTGGGACTTTAAATTAAACCATGACCAGATGAGGTCATGCGTTTCCATCCCTTTACTAGTCTAAAAAAAAAAGCAACAAAAGTGGGACTTTAAATGAAGTGCGTGAAATGTCCAAAAAACAAAACCGATGGACTACTAGGAAAATTTTATTAAATTCATGGAAATAGAACATGCATATAGTAATAATATATCAATCACAAATAGAGAGAAATATCAGCAATAATAGCAGCAAATATATACATGATTCAATGAATACAAAATTCTCCATGGTACACCAGTAAGATATTAATACACAACCATATAATAAAAAGTATTGCCTGAAAAATAAGCCTCCAAAAAACTCAAAAAATTAGGAAATGATATGACACTGGTGAGAAACGCGACAATGGTAGCTCTGCGCGTTTCGTGGCTTCTTGTGCCACTCGTCAGGAGCAAGCGCGTATCTTGATCTAAAATAAGAAATATAAAAATGATCTAGTAATTATAAACATGAAACGGAGGTGGGGTAATTGAAAAGACCCCACACAGAGTGCATGCTTACACATTGTGGTTCGTGAGATGGTGGCGGAGGCCATACATCGCTCGGCAATCGGAGACACCACACCCCGGGAGCTGAGGTGGACGGACCGAAGGGGGTAACCCCACAGGGCGCCATCCAAGGCAGACCAGGACCCCCGAGGCAAACCTGGAGTGGAAAGTATAGATAGGAAATCAAATAGCAACCGTACTGTAGAGGTGAACAGCTAAGTGTGAATAGAGAATACAGGGGTGAAGTAGAAGAAAGATGTGTGACCATATGGAAGACAAGGAAAGAAGGCTGGATAGAAGCATCCAAGCAAGACCGCCAAGCAAGCAAACCAGACACCACAGAGCATGAATGCTAGGAAAGAAAGAAAGGAGCCAGAGAGTATAGCATGGGTGGAGATACCTGGTGTGCAAGGTGAGGCATTAGGGAGGAAGAAAAACAATATGTATTCCCAAACAAACATGACATCCAGTGGAGTGGGCAGCCTCGAGAGCCAAACCCGCCGAGGCTGCGCCCATATGAGCGCCACCACAGAGACCGCCCACCAACGTCACGCCGCATACACATGGGAGGGGCGTACGGCATCACTGATCGGGTACCAGGCGCCCGGCCAGCCGACGCCCACGCTCCATCCCCGTAGTGTGCGTGAAGGACACCATCCAATCGAGCGCGTCAGCATCCATAGGGTGCGCACGCTCGATGGGGAGTGCGTGACGCTGACGCGCAGTGGCGGCGGATCCACCCATCCCTAAGGGGAAGGGGGAGGGGCCGACAGGCGCGTCACAGCTCCCGGAAGGGGGGAAAACCAAAAGAGCAAGCGGTACAATGAGGTCCAAGGGGCCACCACTAAAACAAACGAACCATCTACAAAGTTGGTATCAAAATCTACATCATAAATAATTAATCCAAAAATAATTCAAAAATAATTGATGGTAAAAATAAGATCGAGCAATTAAATAAAAGGAGGCAAATGAAGTTTTAAATATATCACAATGCATGTGATAGAATTGAAAAATGGAACAATTTCACGCATATCCATCCCTGTACATTAATATTAGAGAAGGGTTTGGGACTGACCATCCCGTGGGACTTTAAATGAAACCATGACCAGATGAGGTCATGCGTTTCCATCCCTTTACTAGTCTAAGAAAAAAGCAACAAAAGTGGGACTTTAAATGAAGTGCGTGAAATGTCCAAAAAACAAAACCGATGGACTACTAGGAAAATTTTAATTAAATTCATGGAAATAGAACATGCATATAGTAATAATATATCAATTCAATCACAAATAGAGAGAAATATCAGCAATAATAGCAGCAAATATATACATGATTCAATGAATACAAAATTCTCCATGGTACACCAGTAAGATATGTCTCACCTTGCACACCAGGTATCTCCACCCATGCTATACTCTCTGGCTCCTTTCTTTCTTTCCTAGCATTCATGCTCTGTGGTGTCTGGTTTGCTTGCTTGGCGGTCTTGCTTGGATGCTTCTATCCAGCCTTCTTTCCTTGTCTTCCATATGGTCACACATCTTTCTTCTACTTCACCCCTGTATTCTCTATTCACACTTAGCTGTTCACCTCTACGGTACGGTTGCTATTTGATTTCCTATCTATACTTTCCACTCCAGGTTTGCCTCGGGGGTCCTGGTCTGCCTTGGATGGCGCCCTGTGGGGTTACCCCCTTCGGTCCGTCCACCTCCGCTCCCGGGGGGTGGTGTCTCCGATTGCCGAGCGATGTATGGCCTTCGCCACCATCTCACGAACCACAATGTGTAAGCATGCACTCTGTGTGGGGTCTTTTCAATTACCCCACCTCCGTTTCATGTTTATAATTACTAGATCATTTTTATATTTCTTATTTTAGATCAAGATACGCGCTTGCTCCTGACGAGTGGCACAAGAAGCCACGAAACGCGTAGAGCTACCATTGTCGCGTTTCTCACCAGCGTCATATCATTTCCTAATTTTTTGAGTTTTTTGGAGGCTTATTTTTCAGGCAATACTTTTTATTATATGGTTGTGTATTAATATCTTACTGGTGTACCATGGAGAATTTTGTATTCATTGAATCATGTATATATTTGCTGCTATTATTGCTGATATTTCTTTCTATTTGTGATTGATATATTATTACTATATGCATGTTCTATTTCCATGAATTTAATTAAATTTTCCTAGTAGTCCATCGGTTTTGTTTTTTGGACATTTCACGCACTTCATTTAAAGTCCCACTTTTGTTGCTTTTTTCTTGTACTGTTGTACAGTTTAAAATGCCAACTTTCGTGTTCATGGGCACATTATTCGTTCGTATGAAACATTGTTCGTTCGGCATAGAAAACACCATGTTTTGCACATATGCATTTGAATACATTTTTGCTAGCCTACTTCTCTTCAAATAATTTTGTTGTCTAGATGGGTTGCTAACTAGAATGAAATGCAAACTAGATTCTGGGTAAGGAGAGGACACTCAGCAGCTGTTTACACATCTGGATGCTGGAGCACTAGTGTGGGACACAAGAACACCCTTTTTATTAGGCCCACACAGGTACTCCAGTGTATACTATAGGGGTGTCTCCATCTGTGAAGCTTGTACAAAACAGGTAAGTATTCAAGCTTGACAAAGTAAAAAAATATTTCTTCTTCTTGGAACTCTGCCAAAATAGACAATTGTACCCCACTTCCAAGCAATGTTTCATATTCCTATTTCTGTCATAAAATATCTGTGTGCTAAGTATACCTATTTTTTTTTTTTTACCTAGGGGAGAAAAGACTCGGAGGACACCACTCATCCGAGGAGACCACAGACCCCCCACCTCATGAGGAAGTGGAAATCCACCAAAGCCAACAGGAGGAGGAGGAAGGAGACGTGGTGGAAATAGTCACCACAACAGGTGAGTGTCTGAGACCACAGGCTCAGGTAAGAGATGGATGTCGGCAGATTTATAATACATGGTGTGGTTTTTTTTCTATATTTTTAGGTGATCGTGATGTTGTTGATGAAGGACATTTCACCAGTGAGAGTGCCCAGATCCTGATCGGGGAGATCATGGGGTGTAATAGGGACTTGGAAAACATACAGGAAAACATCAATGATGTTAAAAACAAAATGAAGAACATCATTGATGTTTTAGGGAGGGTTTAAAACCCCTCGAAATCCCTAATGTAGTTGGCTTTTTGTAAAAAAAAAAATGTGGCACCTTTTTTTACATAGTGTCGAAAAGCCAAATTTTGAAGATGCACACAGTGTGTCAACATGTGCTATCTGCCATCACGGGAGATCAATGTAGGCGTTTTGGGGGTGCAACCCCTTCCTCAATAATAAAGTAGCTGAGAGGAAGGGGTTGCACCCCCAAAACACGTCCCTTGATCCGCTGTGATGGCAGCTCGCACATGTTGACATTCTGCAATTTGTGTGCATCTTCAAAATTTGGCTTTTCCAGGCGTGACTTCACCCCATCTGAACGGAATATCAAACACAGTTTATAAATACTCATGTCTGATATTGCCTTCAATTTCTAACAAAGTTGAACTTTGTAAGTTCCAGATTTGTGTAGTTCTTGTTGGTTTTAAACATGCCTGTTTTACCTTAAAAGGACATTTCTACTTTTATTAATGTGACCCCAAAAATTGTTATACAACAAACATGTTGGTTTGTTTTAAAAACCTTTGATAAATGCACATGCGATTGTGCTGGTATTAAAAAGATTGATAATCAAGAATGTGTGGATTCTTCTTTCAATGCTCCCAAAATTGTTGGTTGTTAAAATTGTTGTTTTCTGTGACAATGGGGGTTATTTCCTAAGGGCAAATCCACTTTGCACTACAAGTACCGTTTCAGTGCAGTCTCAAGTGCACTTGTAGTGCAAAGTGTCTTTGCCTTTAGTAAATAACACCCAACAGTGCTTTCTAATGTTACACAATCACGCCATTTTCAGGACTCCCCAAATGTGTGTCAGGGTCAGCTAAAAGAAAGACAAGCAGTAAACGTCAGCAGATATTCTAGTTGTTAAATTTTTTTTTTTATTTAAAAAATGTCTCAGACATTGTCTGGCATATTGATGGCCCCCCTACTCGCAAGGTATTTAAGGTATCTTAGACTGACCTTGTGGGCACTCAGGGGGGGCAAGCCAGGACGGCCAATTTCAAGCACCGTTAGGGTTGGTTCATTTACTTGAATTCCAGATTCAGGCCCAACTGAGCCAGCACAGTTCGCAGAATTTCTCTGTAAAAAGTTTGTGGAGAACACAGCAAGCCAGGATGATGTGATTCAGTTTATACTCCACCATGTGTATGGGTGTAAGAAATAGGCGGAACCGGCTGACCATTATTCCAAATGTGTTCTCCACCACTCTTCTGGCTCTGGCCAGCTGGTATTTAAAAACCCTCTGGTCCGGGGTGAGGGTCCTCATAGGGAATGGCCACATAAGATGGTCCCCCAGAGCAAACGCTTCACCCGCAATGAAGACGAATGGGAGTCCTTCCGCATTGTCTTCTGGAGGTGGCAAGTCCAAGCTGCCATTCTGGAGATGCCTGTAGAACTCCGTCTGGGTGATGACTCCACCATCGGACATCCGGCCATTCTTCCCCACGTCCACATACAGGAACTCGTAAGTAGCCGACACCACTGCCAATATCACAATACTATTGAACCCCTTGTAGTTGTAATAGTATGACCCCGAGTTGGGTGGTGGAATGATGTGGATGTGTTTCCCATCAATTGCCCCTCCGCAGTTAGGAAAGTCCCACCGCTGGGCAAAGTGGGAGGCCACAGTCTGCCATTCCTGTGGGTTGGAAGGAAACTGTGGAGTCAAACAAGAAAATAAAATTAATCATTTTTTACATAAACATGGAAACCAGATTAGACACAAACATTCTTGGCCAACATTAGTATTACATTTATTTTAAGGAGTATTTAAAGACAAAGGTATAAGGTCCACCTATGAGATTCCCCCCTCCTCTCATAGGCCATTTTGTGAATTTATGGGGGGGGGGGTGTTTTGGACAGGTAACCCTCTCCACTTCATTGAGAGATGAATGCCTAAATAATGTGGATTACTTTGGCCGGCCCCTGCTTACTTACGCTATTGGCAGCCCACTGGACAGGTAAGAAGTGTCATAATACAAAGAGATAAATACACACTGTACACATTTACCTATCAAGATAATAATAGGATACAAAAACTTTAAACAGTACCATTTGAAAGTATTCAGGCAGGCCCTTGCACTACATGCTTTGGGGAATTCATCCATACCTGCCTGGAGTTTGCATGTTCTCCCTGTGCCTGCGTGGGTTTCCTCCGGGTACTCCGGTTTCCTCCCACACTCCAAAGACATGCTGGTAGGTTAATTGGATCCTATCTAAATTGTCCCTAGTATGTATGAATGTGAGTTAGGGACCTTAGATTGTAAGCTCCTTGAGGGTAGGGACTGATGTGAATGTACAATGTATATGTAAAGCGATGCGTAAATTGACGGTGCTATATAAGTACCTGAAATAAATAAAATAAATAAATAAATAAATATGACCACAAAAGAGGTGGGTATAGCATGTATGTGTGTCAGCAGATAGAGGATTGGTGTCAGCTGAGTTAGCAGTTGGGGGGGGGGGGTTCCAAATGATTTTGTGACCCCCCCCAAAAAAAACTCTGGCACTCTGCATGAATTTAAAGCACAAATCACAATTTTACACATTTTAGGGGGTATTCAGTGTAAAGCACTACTATGGAGCTGACAAAATACATTGTTAAGTGACTACACGAGGTGAATATAGGCCAGGAGAGCATGCTGGGGAGGTAAGTGAAGGCAAACATGTATGAAGGACAAAAATAAAAATTACCTAAAAATCAAGCATGCATGAGAACAAAGGGGACATTCACAGCATATAACAATCATGGTAATTAGGGAATGAGGAAAGAAATACAATACATTATCAAACATTAAATACAATAAAATGTGATGTTAAAGGATAAAAATCTTACCTTAATATAGTCCTTCTGCAGGACCTGGATGATGGCAGAACAGGTCTCTGGGATAATGATCCCCAGAGCCTGGGGGAGATGCCTGTCGAGAACTTGAAGTCCTGCAGGCTTCTCCCCGTCGCCAAGTACCGCAGGGTGGCAACTAGCCTCTGCTCCGGAGTAATGGCTTGCCTCATGCAGGTATCTTGCCTGCTGATATAAGGGGTCAGCAAAGCCAACAAACGGTGAAATACGGGGTCCGTCATCCGGAGAAAGTTCCTGAAATCGTCAGGATTATTCTCACGGATCTCACAGAGCAAAGGCATATGACAGAACTGGTCACGCTGAAGTAACCAATTCTTGGTCCATGAACTCCTCCCCACCCTGTTCATGGACTGGGCTTGTGTCAAGGTCAGGACCCCAACACCAAGCCCCCGCACAGCACAAACTCTATGAGGAGTACGTATACACAACATGGATAGAAAACGGTCGGCTGCTCAGAACGAAGTAACAGAACGCACTGAAGAACAGCAAGGCCTGTGAAGAGCGACCTGAAAATCAGTAATGAGCGAACACGAACACAATGACAAGTCAATTGTACTCGCTGCACGCACTGAAGACCAGATACAAACCCACAAGCACAAACTGAACAGCAGAAAACGATCTGAAAGCCACGAGTCTGAAAAAGCGCGAATCGTCTCTCACCAAACTTTTACTAAAATGAGATTAGCAAAAGGACCCCAAAGGGTGCCGCGCTTGGTTCTGAACTGCCCTTTTATAGTCTCGTCGTACGTGGTGTACGTCACCGCCTTCTTGGCGATCGGAAATTCCAACAACTTTGTGTGACTGTGTGTATGCAAAACAAGTTTGAGCCAACATCCGTCAGAAAAAATCCATGGATTTTGTTGTCGGAATGTCCGATCATGTCCGAGCGTGTGTACAGGGCATTAGAATTACACCTCAGAACACATTCTGTTACTCCTCCCAAGTATGGTGATATAACATGTGGTATGGGCCCTAATTCTTTGTGGTGGACATGACACCCCACTACTAGTACCTGGTCTGGGACACTGTGACAGATGTTGACGGTCCAGTGGGACACCGAGAGATATTGACAGTCCACTAGGGACACTGACAGATGTTGATGCTGCAATTGGACACTAACAGCTGATGTTGCAATGGGACACTACTACAGATGTTGATGGGACACTGGTACACTGTGATAGAGGTTGATGTGCACTGGCACACTGTAACAGATGTTGATGGGACACTGGCACACTGACAGATCTTTTTGTGCTTTGGTACACTGTGACAGATGTTAATGGTCCACTGACAGCTGTTGATGGTCCCATTGGGACACCGACAGATGTTGATGGGGCAGTTGGGCACTGGCAGATGTTGATGTTGCAATAGGACAGTATTGCAGATGTTGATGTTGCAATGGGACACTATTGCAGATGTTGATGGGACACTGGTACACTGTGACAGATGTTTTTGTGCACTGGTACACTGACAGATGTTTTTGTGCTTTGTTACACTGTGACAGACAAAATAAACTCACACTATAGATTAAACTAAATCCTGGTGCTGCTGCTCAAGTATAAACTGCTAACTGATAAAAATGTATTTAAAATGTAAACAATAATTGGTTATAAAGGGTACATCAATGTCCAATACAAATGTATACAGTGCGTATAGAAAAGAATCACAGAATGATAGAAAAAAAACTATGGCACTACTGTTGTACACTAGTGAATGCCAAAGAAGGTCAACAAAATTTTTTTTTAGAAAATATATGAACAAAATGAATAAGATGATTAAGTTTGTACAGATGGTGGCTGCTCCCCTTTACCAGGTCCTGAGTACCTAATACACATATGGAAACAAACAGAAGAAGAGGGTGCCTTCATCTAAATGTAGACTGTCAGAGCCAATACAATTATAAATGAAAAAAGTATTGCACTCACTTGGTAGAAATTGGGTAATGTGCATGTCATCCTTGGAGATGTAAGCATCAACCAGGCTGTAGCCATCAGTAAACGAGCGGCTGGTATAGACAAGGTTAAAGGGGACAGCGTCTATTAATCAGGCAGTGGCTGCAGGAAGAAGTCAGGACTACTGTAATGGTAGCGATCAAAAAAGGCTGGACCACAAAGGCTGTATCCATCAGTCGTCCACTGGATGGGTAGGTCTAGGAGCTAGAGTGAAGCAGCATCCAGGTCCTGTCGATCTGCTCTGTATTGGTCGGCTGGACTCGGCTCTCCCCAGCTCTCCTCGAGAATGACGTCACTACGTCAGAGGGGAGTGGTTACGTGTTTCAGAGAACCACTTTTTTGTCAAATAGCAAGAGTGAAGAATGAAAAACTTTATTAGCTAAGTATAAAATCAAGTATTGGGTCACAAAACTGGACACAGGGAGAGTATTAAAAACACATGTGAAACATGCATATACTATATTTATGTGAAGAATAAGATTATGCAAAAAAATTAAAAATAAAGGTGAAAAGTAATAGGATAAATGGAGAGAACAATGATAAAAAATTAATGTTATTCAGATCGATCTTGGGATATGTATAAATTGATTATATCTGTAATGGGTGGAGCGATCCATAGTTACCATAGCAAGTGGTGAACACATGTTATTATAGTGAAGAGCAATTCCTATGGTGACAAACACATGTCTTTGTGTAAATGTTAGTTAAGATGGTACTGGTTCATACATAACACAAGTTGTCAGTCAAGCATCAAGGGTAGTCTCTCAATGAATATCTCCGCCCATGTCACCTTTAAATAAACTGCACTTACAGCTTCCCTTCTTGCTACTGGTTAGAGCAAAGGGCAGTGCACTGAAATGCATAACCATGCCACACTGATGTAGTGACGTCTTCCACCAATGAGAGCCGAGTCCAAGCGACCAATACTGAGCAGGCCGACAGGCCCTGGAAGCTGCTACAGTGCAGGGTGGCTTGCGCTCCAGCTCTGAGCGATACAGCAGCTCCTAGACCTACTCATCCAGCTGTAGATTTATAATTACTGGGCCTGGAAGGCACTACACAGCCTGACAGCTTGTGTTCCAGCCTTCTTCGGCCACTACCATCACAACAGTCCTGACTTCTTCTTGCAGCTGCTGCCTGACTCACAGATGCTGTCCACTTTAACGCTGTCTATACCAGCCATTTGTCTACTGATCACTACAGCCTGGTTGATGCTTACATCTCCAAGGATGACATGCATATTAACAATTTCTACCAAGTGAGTGCAATACTTTTTTTCATTTATAATGGTATCAGTTCTGACAGTCTACATTTAGATGGAGGTGCCCTCTCCCTCTGTTTGTTTCCATAGAAAAGAATCACCCCCTTTTAAAATAATCACATTTTGTAACTTTGCAGCCTGAAATGACAGACACAGTTTTTGTTTTATCCAGCTGTATTTACTCATTGCAACTTATAACATCCAAGTTCAAGTGTAAGAGGAAGATAAGGAAAAAGGATCACCCCCCTCATAAAAATGACTTGTAAACTCAATTAGGTGTAGCTAATCACCTTCTCAGTGCATACAAAGCCATTTGACTTCCAACTGTGATGATCAGCTGTGGTCATTTTGATTAGCTCAGCGTGAAAAGAGCTTCCCTGGAGCATTTTAGTGACTGGTAGTGCAACTGAAGCAAACAATCAACTATGGGTGGCAAGGCACTGTTAAAAGATCTCTGGGATAAAGTTGTGGACAGGCACAAGTCAGGAGATGGATACAAAACATTTAAAAGGCTTTATCAATGCTTAGAAGCAGTGAAGTCTAATTTTAAGAAGCACACAGTATTTGGTAAAACACAGACCCTCCCTGGGTCAGGACGTTGCTCCAAACTGGATGAAAGAGCCAGGAGAAAACTGGTCAGAGAAGCTACCAAGAGGCCTGCAACAACGTTGAAGCAGTTGCAGGAATTTATGACAAAGACTGGTCATTGTGTGCATGCACCTTGAAGATTCTGAAGCCACATGCAAAAGATGTTATGGTCAGATGAGACTAAAATTGATTTACTTGACCTCAATACTAAACGATATGTCTGGCAGAAATCCAATACAGCTCACCATCCAAAAAACAAAATTTCTACAGTAAAGAGTAAAGCATAGAGGTTGTAATATCCTGTTATGGGGGTGTTCTCTGCAGCAGGGACTGGAGCACTTGTCAGTATAGAAGGAAAAATGGATTGGGCATAATGCTGTCAAATTCTTGAGGAAAATCTGCTGCCCTCTGCCAAGAAGTTGTCGATGGGAAGAAGGTTTACTTTCCAACATGACAATGACCCATAGCACACAGCAAAAATGACCACAACGTGGTTGAAGGAGAAAAAAGGTGAATGTCCTTGCATGGCTTAGTCAGAGCCCAGACTTAAACCCCATTGAAAATCTGTGGAATGTGGAATGACTTAAAAACTGCAGTCCACAAATGGTCACCATCAAAATTTAACTGAAGTCTAGATGCAGAAAGTTAGGGATAAGCATGATGTTCAAGTCAAACGTAAGTTCGACTCGAACTTCAGGTGTTCGCCCGTTCGCCGAATTTAGAACATTATAGAGCGTTCGCGGGAAATTCGAGCGCCCGCGGCATGCCCCATAATGAACTGCAGGATTGTCCCACCATAATGAACTGCGGGATGCGAGATCGCAGTGCATTGACGGCTGTTGATTGGCCAAAGCATGCACCTGACCTGCATGCTTTGGCCAATCACAGCTGTGAGAAAATGTTATCAAACATAACAAACCTATTGGAAGTAAAAGAACTCTTAATATTAGAACATGATCCAGTGTAGACAAAGGAAAGGAAAACAGACTTTTTTTTTTGTTTAATATGGCATTTTCCCCTTTACAATCAGTTTACTTTTTGTTGTTATGCTGCACTATCTCCTTCAGTCAGAGGGAGAACTATAGCCAGGAAAGCCTATGGACTTCTATGCAGAATGCTGAGGATCATGGGAATTGTAGTCTGAAACATCAATCATTGAATAAGACTTATGGACGTTTACAATACAGCCTTCATCAGCCATTGAGGAGGAAGGTGAGTGGTGAAACAGCATTTACCATACTGCACTGGAGACCTTTTCCTCTTGATAGTGCGGGAGCTGAGGTGTGCACATATGTCCTGTTGCACACAGATCATCCATACAGCGAGTGACCAAAGCCAGAGACAGACTTGGGGGAGGAGACACCAGAGGCAGCACAGACCACACGTATCACACCTGCTCAGGGGGAACAAAGCATCCTCTCACAAAAAAAAAGTGCTAGTTAGCGTATTTCCAGCCTGAAGGCATGTCAAACATTTTACTATTTACTTTTAGGTAGAGGTCAGGACTGTCATCAATGACTACCTGCCACATCTTCCCTTGGGAACAGGCCCCTCTTCCCTTTCCTCACAGGGTCATTTCTCTATTGGATTCCTCCCTCCTCTTCCACTGGCTGGGTAGTAATTTTACCCCCCATGGGCCACACTTTTTTTTTTTTTTTTAAAGCCAGTGGAGTGCAAAACACACCCAAAAACTTCAACCCGGTGCCAAAAAAAGTGCACACACATAAAGAGTGAAACACAAAAACGTGTAATGGGTGTTACACTGATCCTTCACTAAGGAAGGACCTTACCCTGATCCCCTGGGGCGTTAGGCTCCAGACAGGGACTGAGGTACTTCACTTGGGTCCATCTAGCCGAAACATTGGAAGGTCGAAACAGACCCACCTAAGTACTAGGCGGGACTCCCCCGAAAGGAGACCCCATGAGAGAGGGCGAACCAGGCCAAAAGGCCTATTATCCACCCCCTCCCAAGACTTTCAGAGTAGGCCCGAGGATCCACACCCTACTCATCACACAGTGACAAACATGTATACACATCAAACAAAAAAATGCAAAAAAGTGACAAACATGGGGATAAATAAAAAGAAAGTGGGATGAAGGAAGGTGGGAGAGTGAAAAGTGACCATTGTGTAAAATTTCCCCTGGTCCTAGCCAAAAGGCTCAGCCCTAGAGGAAGGTGCGAAAAACGTGTGTTGTGGTGAAGTGACCATGGTGCCATAAATCAAGTGATAAAACAAGGGTGCCAGTGAGTGTATGTTCCTAAACATGAACTAGGCAGACAAAAATGTCATGCTGAAAGAGAATGTCAGTATTAGACCCAGGTAACCTGGACAGTATGAGCATATTCAGTAAATTAGGCTCATTAGTCAGGCAGCAAAAAGCCTCCAAGGCACTCTGGGATATGAAATGTTCAGGCTGTGATGAAGGATCTAATACAGAACCACAGAATGTGTCGATTGTTTCAGCAAGGTAAGAACTACCTTGATGTATAAATAGATAGGGCATAAAACCATCACTTAGTGTTTGCTTTTAAAGGTAGACAATTGCTTGCATGAGAGATATAGTGACAGTTAGTGACAGGTTTATAGGAGACCAGGCTGAAGTCTAGCTTTTGCAGTAGACATAGCGGCATGTGTGTAGGAGACTAACTAGTGCAGCAATTAGGACAGATGTTTTGAGGGCATGTTTGGACCTACATTCCTAAACAGACAAGGATTTTTGTGTAGGATCTGAAAAATCCAATGTTTCCTCAGAGGAAAGGACATGATCATCCCTTCTGACAGTAAAGCTGCAAGGAAATGTAGGGAAACTGACTGCTTTTTTTTGAAGCAGCAAATAAAGATGGGTAGTAGAAAGGAACAGAGAGGTGACAGTAATAGATAATCTGCATACAAAGACAGGGCAACATAAAAGTTCAGAATGTCTCTGTACTGTACTAAACTGGAGCAGGTCTGGTGGGCTTAGGGGTTGAGGGTCTGCCATGAAAAGGAAGGACGCTGCAGTAGATGACGTTTTGAGGGGGATGAACAGATTGTACATGCAAGGTAGAGGAGACCCATTCAATAGGGAACTTTGAACCCCCTATCAGTAGCCGCCTTAATGCATTCCTCATTGGAATTCCCAAAGAGAACCTTAGATGGGCAAGTGTAAAAGATACCTTTTCTGAGCCAGATCAGCTGACCAACCTTTAAGCAATAAAATTCTGTGCATATGCACAGAAGGTAAGGACATTCTGGAGATATATCACAGATTCCGTGGCGTCTACACAGTAGGGTAAAGAGCAGGAGTTTTAATCTTGCAGAAAGAATGCGACTAACCATGTCAGAAGAAAGTTCACTATGTCAATAGCTGTCTGCAGAGCTGGACCTCCAAAGAGTCTCCAAACACCTATCAACTACATCCCTGAAGGAGGATATGCCCTCAATACAAACAGTAGATAGATTTAGTGCATGAATGACTGGGTGCACAATGGAAACAATCCACTTTACAATAAATTCCACCTCCATGGGGTACAAGGCTTCAATATCTTCAGGAGGAGTGAGTACCCTCTCACAGTTGGGCTGATCATTGTATACGGCTCAATCTGCTTGATCAAGACTAGGGAAAGGCTTTCTAGAAATACCCTTTTTAGGCTTTTTTGTGCCTATAGGAATATGTTGGCAACGTGCAGCACTAGGTGTATTTAGTCACAGACTATGTAGTGCCTCGATTAATACCACACTCTGCAGTAGCCAGCATGTGGTGAGAAGCTGAAATAGTAACTACACAAAAATTTTGGTGGTAAGAAATTTTCAGCAGCCACCGCTACTATGTTATTATCCCCCTTGCCTTCTGCAAATGAAAGTGTGCCACATAATTTAACCAGTTCAAATGATGGCCGGTTAAGACACCCGTCATTCCAGGTGGACGCAATATGATGTCCTGCCCAGAACGCGCCTGGTGAGCACCCCATGGGCCGCATTGCAGCACCATCTGTCACCCACTGTGTGCTCCAGACACAGCAGATGCCTGATCAGTGTACGGCCGCTGCCGGTACCATGTGATCGATGTGACCAATCACAGCAGATCACATGACAATTGTACTCAATGGATGGCATTCATTCATGTCATCCATTGTGTAGTATTGTGTTGATCTCAGTGATTGGTCACAGTGATCACATGGTACAGACCAGGCCAATCACAGCCCATCTGTACCATATGATTAGCTATGTCCAGTAAATACTGAATGAATCAATTTCATTCAGTGAAAATGGTTGCTTATAAAAAGTGAAATTCAGTGGTATAAGCAATTATAGTGTGTAAAAAAATCCTGATCACTTCCCCAGAGTCGTACAGTGTTACTATGGTAACACTGTATTGCTCTGGTGACAGTATTTTTAAAAAAAAATGTAAAATATATAAAAAATTAATTAATTAATTAATTTAAAAAAAAATATTGAACATTTTTTTTTGCATACTGTCAGTAGTCAGTAGCGTTGGGCCAAACCCCCCCCCCCTCCGGTCCGGCACGCACTGAACCCTAATAAAGTCTATGGTGCCCGAAAAAGTCCCCATTTTAAAAGCTTATGTGTAAGTTATTGGCCACAAAAAGGGTATGGGGGCCTGAGTACTGCCCTGGGGGACATGCATTTTTTTTTTAAAGATCATTTTTATAGGAGCAGTGACTTTAATGCTTAAAGTGAAACAATAAAAATTCCTTTAAATATAGTGCATGGGGGGTCCCTTTAGTCTGCCCGGTGTTCATTCATGCCATCCATTGTGTAGTATTGTGTTGATCACTGTGATTGGTCACAGTGATCACATGGTAGAGACCGGGCCAATCACAGCCCATCTGTACTCTATGATTAGCTGTGTCACAGCTAACAACAATAGTAAATACTGACTGCATCTATTTAATTCCGTGAAAATGGTTGCTTATAAAAAGTGAAATTCACTGGTATAAGCAATTATAGTGTGTAAAAAAATCCTGATCAATTCCCCAGAGTAGTACAGTGTTACTATGGTAACACTGTATTGCTCTGGTCACAGTTTTTAAAAATATAAAAAAAATTTTTTAAAAATATTAAAAATGTTGTTTTGCATACTGTCAGCAGTCAGTAGCATTGGGCCAAACACGGGCCCAAACTTGCACCCAAACCCTATTAAAATCCATGGGGCCCGATCTTGAAAAATCTTGTGACCCACAAATTCGGGTGTTTCGGCGATATTCAGGCCGAAACTTTGCTTGGCTCGACCTGTTCGCTAGACATGTGCACTGCTGAAAAATTTGTTCGTTTTGGTTTTCATTTCATTCGTTTTTTTTTTTGTTTTTTCGGAAATTCAGAAATTCGAAAATTCGGAATTCGTAAGTTTGTAAATTCTAAAATTCTAAAATTCGTAAATTGTAAATTCATAAATTCATAAAGTCTAAAATTCATAATTCGGAAATTCGAAACACGTTGTTATGTTTTTATGTAATTAGTCTCCGTATATATGTACTCCTCCTGGAGAAATTTTGTAACAATCATAATTCATACTTATATAGATATATACTACATTGAATACTTACACATGTACTTCCTTGTTTTTAAATATACCAGCACCTACCCAGTACTTGTCCTGAGAAAGCTAATATATTAGTGAAACGTGTCGACGAGCAAGTTTTTGGAGGCATTACTGGATCAGAAATTTTTCTTTTACCTTGATACAGTATTAAATTAATCTTTGTACCGTAGGTCCAGTCCTCTTTAACTGCATTATTGGGTAACTGTGACCATACAGGGTGTTGTTTGTATGTTGTTTATATGTTTTTTAACTAATATGTAATAAAAGTTATACTTTTTTACTGATTCTCTCTCTCAATATGTGCCCACAAAGTCCACAAATTTTTTGACTTGGTCAATCCTTGAATATCAGAAATTCGTAAATTAGAAAATTCGGAACTCATAAATTCCAAAATTTGTAAATTCGAAAATTCCGAAATTTGAAAATCCGAAAATAGGAAAGGAAAATCCGAAAATTAGAGAGAATGAAAATCCAAGAATGAAAATCGGATTTTCATTCTTATTTTGGATTTCCAAATTTTTGAATTTCCGAATTTCTAATTTCTGAATCTCCGATTTTTCGAATTTTCAAATTTTCAAATTTCGAATTTCCGAATTTCCAAAATTTAGAATTTTCAGATTTTCAAATTCCGATTTTCCAAATTTTTGAATTTTCGAATTTCCTAATTTCCGAATTTTGGAAATTTCAAATTTCCGAATTTTCGAATTTCCTACTATTCGTAAAAATTCTGAAATTTGAAAATTCGGATATTTCTGAATTAACAAATTTGTCTAAATTCGTTAAAAAACTAATTTGGAACAAAACAAATTGCACATGTCTACTGTTTGCCCAACTCTAGCAGTCAGTGTCCCTGATTACCGCCAAACCAGTTATATGATTTATATGATGACATTGTACTGCACAAGTGACAGTATGTAAAAAAAATTTTTTTCTAAATTTCTTAATTTTCCAAAACATTTGGACAAAAAAAAAATACAACTTCAAAAGACTTTTAATGCCTTTCACTAAGTACCTTGGGCTGTCAACTTTCCAAAAAAAGGGGCATTTAAGGGGTATTTGTACTGTCCTGGCATTTTAGGGCCTCAAGAAATGAGATCGTCCATCAGTACATCAGGATTGATCAATTTTGAGATATACTGTATATATTCAATACATCTCATGTATATATTGTATGTGCGGTTGTCCCCTCCTTGTTTTCTGCCTCCCAGCCACTGGGCGGTGTTGTTCCTCTTCCTCTCCTCTGCGGGGCAGTACTGTGGTTACCCGGAATGCACACAGCCCTGAGAGGATGGTTCACCTGGGGGCATCATTAGAGACGTATCGGGGGGGCAGGTTCCTTTTTTTTTTTATTCGTTTCATTATATTGCGTACTGTAGTGTATACGCTGCCGGTGTTGTGTAAAAACAGGCAATGCGGCGAAATCTCCAATTACTGATGCTGGCGTGTCACCGGAAGTGACATGGTTGGAGATTTAGCCGAGTTGATGAGTTGGCTATTTTGACAGAACATCAGCAGATTCTAGGAGCCGGTCTGCCATAATTTCGGCCTAATCATTTCATTTTTGGACCCAGGTGTTCGAATCTGGGTGTACTCCCAAATGTATTTTTACTGCCCAGCTCTGGGACGGTGTTGCTCTCTGCCATCCATGGCCTGCCTGGCATCTAGACCTTGTCACTTTACATTCCAGGTGAAAATCTAGACATTTATGACATAAGTACCTATACTTCTGAGCTACTGTATCGTTGTGGTCATAACTTTGTACATCATATCATTTATTTTACTTGTATATATTTGTAATAAATTTGTCACATTGTTACTGGTGGTTCTATGACATCTATTACTGATAACATGCGACCCACAATCTTAGTTACATTTTTTTGTGGCTTGCCGACTTTATAATGTATGAGTACTTTAGATATACCTATTATACAATTTTTTTAGATATTGTTCCATGATCTCTGTTGTATGGCATTTCTGACAAGACTGAATCCTCTTACATAAGTGTTTCAAGTCAACTGTAGATCACGGGTAGGAATTCTCTTTGGCAATTATTTGACAACTTCCACTACTTTTTTACACAGCGGCAGGGCTATGCTTTATATTTTTATCTGAACATCTGGGGACATTGTGCTCCCCTTGTTGGAATTGAGGATCTGGGCTCCCCTTGGCTGGTGGGCTAGATGGTAATAATCACACATGTTTTTAACCATTACGGCTTTCTTCTCATGATCATTACTGTCTACTTAATTGTGAGTAACAGATATATACAGAAACATGAATTTGTGACTATAGACATATGCCTTTGTACATGTTGTGTAATATCTTTGTATTATAGAGATGTGATATCCTTTATACCCCTAAACAATGATTTGTTTATCTCTGAAACGCATTAGGTGAATGGAAATATATCATACAATTTTGCATTATCAATGACCGTGTCTTTGAAATTTGTGAAATATTTTCCTACAAGTGTATACATTTTTTAAATATTCTTAGTTTTTAACTGCTTGCCAAGTGCAGACTATACATATACTGCAGCAATGCAGGCTAGCCGTGCAGAATCACGTATACATAAAAAAAAAATCCAACCTTCTCTATCAAATTTTCTCATTAGTGTGGTTGGAAACAAACCTAGATTTGACCTCACTAACAATTAGAAAATGTAACGAACAATCTTAAAATAAAAAATTTAAACTGAAATCCTATATAGGTTCATCCAGTTTAGGAGTAATACTTTCAGTTATTTATAAGATCCCACATAGATCACAGTACTCTTTATAACAATGCCTTACTCTTTTTTCTCTCCAGGATGGTGCCATCTTCAGGGATCATCCAGAGTCAGCATCCAAGTCCTAAAGAAATCCTGGATGGCCGCACACCACTGAAGGCATCTTTACTGTTGAAATAACAACAGGGTTTGCAGCCATCCAGGATTTCTTTTCTTCTTCCAAATTTGTGCAGAGCGAGCATGCTTTTTGGAGCGGCAATCCCCTTTCCATCCAAGTCTTAAAGGAGTGAACAGAAGCCATAGGATTTCCAAAGCTAATGGAGTGGGGGTTGTAGTAGTGTTGTTGTACAGAGTCTAGACACTTTGGGCTGTTGCTGAAGTAAAAGAGTGTGAGATTGGATCACCAAAATGTAGTGTTTCATTGCAAAAAATATTTTTTTTCAAATAAATTGTCAGAAAACAAACTCTATATAAGGCCAGTACAGTATGGGTAAGCCTTTATCCCTTTTAACAGGGATAGGAGGATAGGAGATGTTAAAAATGAATTTGATACGATTAGTATTATACAAAGTAGTTTGAACAGGAACATGGTTGTTAGCAGCTGGTTGATGATGTCAAAATATACAGCTTCTACATAACCTTTCAGTGGAATAAACTAGTATTTAGACTTTAGCAATTACAGAGTAGTGCGTCAGTCTCACATTTTCTACCTTCATCGTCTTTCTGAAATGCATTCCATTTTTGAAATATCAGCTCCACTCATTTTAATAGTACCCTGCTTCTGAAGTCTATCAACTGTGCCAAACATATTACAAAATGAACTAAATATTACACTCCATTTTCATTAGAGGAGCTTTGCAGTGCTCAAGGATTATTGTTTTCCACTAAAGTGTTGATAGGGATAGGAAAATAAAGCAGAGCAAAACTGTATTTATCTGTATTGTCGTATTCATACCAGAAGCCACAATTCTCCTCTTTCCTTTGACAAGTTGACACATACAGCCGCCTAGAACAGAAATGCTGCCTTGTGGCAACATTTTATAGTGAAAATACAGCAACTGGATCAGAAAAGCCAAAAAATAATTAACCTAGACTCATTGCAAAGTCAAACTATAAAAGGGTATTTATTGTCCTATTTTATCATGTTTTCTCATTAACAACAAAACCCAGATGTGTTTAAGTAATAAATAACCCATCTAAAAGGCATAACTTATATTTTGTACATAGAAAGCAACGTTAGCAAACATTATTCCACATTGCTATATGCTTCTTTTCTGAAAATAGGGCAAAACCCTTCTTATAAACAGCTTAAAGCGGTTCTTCAGTTGCTGACTTTCTTCACAGAGCTTCAGTCCTGGGTGCTGGCATACTAACTGTGGACAGCTTCTTGTTACTGCTTGCAGCTTCCCAGCTGGCTGCCCACTGTGCATGCTCGGTCCTGCAGCTTTCTGAGACCTGTGACATGTGCCAGAAGACTGCGAGGGAAGGATTGGGGCCGAACTTCTGCTTGGATTGGAAGTGGGGGAGCAGGTACCTGTCAAAACCAGGTACCCGCTCCCCCCCCCCCCCCCAAAATATGATGTGCCAAATGAGGAGGAGGAAGAAGAGCAGAACTTCCCCTTTTGGGTGAAGTTCTGTTTCAATTTTTTATAGCAAAATTAACCAAATGGAAGGTTCTTTAGGGAGCATGAGTAATCTTTCTAGTATTTTTAATTACAGTAAAACCTTGGATTGCGAGTATAATTTATTCCGGAAACATGCTTGTAATCCAAAGCACTCGTATATCAAAGCGAATTTTCCTATAAGAAATAATGGCAACTCAGATGATTTGTTCCACAACCATTTATTCATAAGTCCTTGAGTTTATAGTCCATAAAAAGATTATAGCAATGTGATAGGTTGTGTAACCATAAAATGTCCATCCACAAAAGGAAGCCTTAGATTAGAAGCAAAATCCAGCAGGAGAAGAGAAGAGAGGCGCCTCGAAGTGTAGCAATATGGTTACATTTAATGAAGGTACAACATTTAGCAACTAACACAGTTGATGATTAAAAGAGGCCTTTACATTTTGAAAAAGAATTTTGTTTGTATTTACGTGAAAAGTGATGTTTTGTTCCCCTGTGCAGGACCATTTTGCCTTTCTTTTCTTCAGGCCTGTATTTTGGCATTGTCTTACTCAATAAAAATCATTGTACCAGACAAGAGGCACATCTAAGTATGCAAGCATCCAGGGTAAAGCTGTCCACATAGACCACCCTCCGCTCCACTGGCTCTCATCACTGTCAGTCTACAATTGTGACCTGGGAACACTAACCCGGCAGTAGAGCTATCTGAAAACGAGGCTTGAAGAGCTCCTGGAGCAGAGCATGGAAGGGATGACGTTGATGGCGGTGCAGAGGGCAGTCTATGTGGACAGCTTTGCCTCAGATGCCTGCATACTTAGATAAGCCTGTTTAAATCAACCATGTGAGTTGCTAAATGTTGTACCTTCATTAAATGTAATCATATTGCTACACTTAAAAGCGCCTCTCTTCTCTTTTATACTCAGTTGTGACATGATGCTACTTGTATATCAAGACATCATTCATTTATCAAGTCAAAATTTATAAAACAAATTTGCCTGTCTTGGAAAACACTCTCAAACCAAGTTACTCTCAATCCAAGGTTTTACTATATATAGACTTGTGCAGTTTTAAAAAGATTAAAACACATTTAAAAGGCTAAAAATAAAACCTATGTGGCTCACGGTCAAAGTTAAAAAAGCTATAAACAATAAGAAAAGGGCTTTGAAAAAATATAAAAATGAAGGAACACTAGTGTCGTTTAAATGTTACAAAGAATTTAACAGAATATGTAAAAAGGAAATCAAGGATGCAAAAATTAAAAACGAACAACAGATTGCAAAAGATAGTAGGACAAACCCCAAAAAATTTTTCAAATACATTAATAGTAAAAAGGTCAGGTCTGAGCATGTAGGCCCTTTACAAAATAATCTAGAGTGAGTGACCGGGGACAAAGAGAAGGCTAATTTATTAAATATTTTCTTCAGCTCCGTGTATACAAAAGAGCATGGGGGAGCTCGTGTCCATAATGGGGGTGGTATTGACACGGCCCCGAATGATCCACAATGGCTCAAAAGTGATATGGTCCAGAAATATTTAGACAGAATAAAGGTGGATAAAGCACCTGGACCTGATGGCATCCACCCACGGATCCTAAAAGTATTGAGCTCTGTAATTTAAAAGCCATTGTATCTAATTTTTAGGGACTCATTAATGACAGGAATAGTACCACTGGATTGGCGCAGGGCGAACGTGGTGCCTATATTTAAGAAGGGATCAAAATCTGTACCAATAACTACAGACCTGTTAGTTTAACTCCTATAGTCGGGAAGATACTGGAGCGTTTAATAAAAGACCACATAGACGAGTTCTTGCTGGAAAAAAACATTTTAAGCAACAGACAGCATGGATTCATGAAAGACAGAAGTTGTCAGACAAACCTGATTTCTTTTTATGAAGAGGAAGTAAAACCTTGGACAGAGGGGTGGCTGTGGATGTGGTATACTTGGATTTTGCAAAAGCGTTCGATACAGTTCTGCACACACGGCTCATGTGTAAGGTAAAGTCTACAGGCTTAGAAATATCAGTTTGTAAATGGATAGAAAACTGGCTTAAAGACAGAATTCAGAGAGTAGTGGTTAATGATTCTTACTCTGAATGGTCTAAGGTTATCAGTGGTGTACCCCAAGGGTCAGTGCTGGGACCCTTACTTTTTAATACCTTTATAAATGATATTGGGTCTGGGATCAAAAGTAACATTTCTGTCTTTGCAGATGACACCAAGCTATGCAGTGGAATAACGTCCTTACAGGATGTCTCCAATTTACAAGCCGACCTCAATGCACTGTCTAATTGGGCGACTATGTGGCAGATGAGGTTTAATGTTGAGAAATGTAAAGTTATGCACTTGGGGGCTAAGAATATGCATGCATCATACATGCTAGGGGGAGTACAACTGGGGGAATCCGTAGTGGAGAAGGATCTGGGGGTTTTGGTAGATCATAAGCTCAATAATAGCATGCAAAGTGAGCAAAGTCCTTTCTTGTATTAAGAGAGGTATGGACACCAGAGAGAAACATTATATATAACCTCTATCGGGATTTTTAAGGCAATGAAGATTTTTAAATTTACTTAAAATCAATTTTATTATAATAGATCAAGAAAAATTATGACTGTTTACACAAAAAAATAATCAAATAAGTAAAGAAAATTTATGTACAAAAAATCCGTATTGCAAATATTGCATAGCTATAAAAACAGTTTCGGAAAGAAGTGATACAGCACACCACCCAATACAATCACCACAGATGAAAACCGTGGCGTCGAGTGGTGGATTCCAACGCGTTTCAACCTGTATATTTTTATGAAAAGTCTTCTTCAGGGAAATGCATCACATTCTAGAAAATCAGAAAATTGTCATATTACAATTTATAAATTTTTTAAATTTTTATCAATGTATCATAGTTCCTGCAATGTGCAGTTGTTCTATTACTCACATCCTCCCAGGATATCTCATGGATAAACATAGGCTCCCAACCGCGGTGGATGGTACCAAGTCTCCAAAGATTAAAACTCCTATAACTCCTACAAGACGGCTGGAAATATGCATTAAATCCAAATATTTGGTGTTTTCAGCATCAAGTAGTGATAGCTGTTTAAAAAGAGGGGGGCATAATTAGAAAGAGGCCACAATAATGGAGGGGGAGGGAGGGGAAAAGATGGGAAAGGGGGGGGCCGGCGGGGCCTGGGAGGGGGAGGGCGAGGGGACGCCTTAGTAGGACCCTCCACTCACACACCCCATCCCCCATCCCATGTACACCCGCACGGACCCCCATCCCCATCCGAATCCCCAAGCCTCCTCCAAAAAGCAGAAAAAAAAAAAGTTACAAATTTCCCACTTGCAAAGGTCCACTTGGTTGGAAAAAGAACACTTACTTCTCAGGACGTCAGAAGAAAAGTGCACCAGGGATGGTAGAAAAAATCGGGCCAAACGTTTGCCCTGACATCCCTTGGGAACCACCGAGCCCCACCGGCCCCCCCTTTCCCGTCTTTTCCCCTCCCTCCCCCTCCATTATTGTGGCCTCTTTCTAATTATGCCCCCCTCTTTTTAAACAGCTATCACTACTTGATGCTGAAAACGCCAAATATTTGGATTTAATGCATATTTCCAGCCGTCTTGTAGGAGTTATAGGAGTTTTAATCTTTGGAGACTTGGTACCATCCACAGCGGTTGGGAGCCTATGTTTATCCATGAGATGTCCTGGGAGGATGTGAGTAATAGAACTGCACATTGCAGGAACTATGATACATTGATAAAAATTGAAAAAATTTATAAATTGTAATGACGATTTTCTGATTTTCTAGAATGTGATGCATTTCCCTGAAGAAGACTTTTCCTAAAAATATACAGGTTGAAACGCGTTGGAATCCACCACTCGACGCCACGATTTTCATCTGTGGTGATTGTATTGGGTGGTGTGCTGTATCACTTCTTTCCGAAACTGTTTTTATAGCTATGCAATATTAGCAATACGGATTTTTTGTACATAAATTTTCTTTACTTATTTGATTATTTTTTTGTGTAAACAGTCATAATTTTTCTTGATCTATTATAATAAAATAGATTTTAAGTAAATTTAAAAATCTTCATTGCCTTAAAAATCCCGTTAGAGGTTATATATAATGTTTCTACAAATTCGCATGGGATGATGGCAATGACACGTCCATACCACCGAGGTCATATGTATGGACTCCAGAGAGAGAGAAATAATTTTGGCCCTGTTAAATCATTAGTAAGACCTCATCTGGAATATGCAGTTCAGTTTTGGGCACCAGTTCTCAAAAAGGATATTGGGGAACTGGAGAAAGTGCAGAGAAAGGCAACCAAACTGATAAGAGGCATGGAGGAGCTCAGCTATGAGGAAAGATTAGAGGAACTGAATTTACTCACTCTTGAGAAGAGGAGAATAAGGGGGGATATGATCAACATGTTCAAATATATAAGGGGTCCATATAGTGAACTTGGTGTTGAGTTATTCTCTTTATGGTCAACACAGAGGACACGGGGCACTCTTTATGTCTAGAGGAAAAAAGATTTCATCTCCAAATACGGAAAGGTTTCTTCACAGTAAGAGCTGTGAAAATGTGGAATAGACTCCCACCAGAGGTGGTTCTGGCCAGCTCAGTAGATTGCTTTAAGAAAGGCCGGATTCTTTCCTAAATGTACATAATATAACTGGGTACTAAAAGTTATAGGTAAAGTTGATCCAGGGAAAATCCCATTGCCTCTTGGGGGATCAGGAAGGAAGTTTTTCCCCCTGCTGTAGCAAATTGGAGCATGCTCTGCTGGGGTTTTTTGCCTTCCTCTGGATCAACTGTGGGTATAGAATTGGGTATATTGGATTGTACGATGTTTTTTATTTTATTTATTTATTTATTTTTTATGGTTGAACTGGATGGACTTGTGTCTTTTTTCAACCTGACTAACTATGTAACTCTGTTACTCCCACCCAATACTAGTGTGACAAGTGCAAGTAATAAAAGTCCTGAAGACCCTGTGCTTCTAACTAATATGAATTTCACCACCAAAGAAACAACTAAAATCTTAATAATAACAAACTCTAAAACAGTTAACGTGTTTGCCAAATTTAAAACCTTTGTTTTAGTTTTAGATAGCATTGGGAAAATTTAGAGCCCTGGTAGGGGTTTGATTACTCTTGGGGCTCCATTAGAGAAATTTCCCCTGAATAACTATCCCCGGAATATTAGGTAATCCAAAGTCACTGAGCAAATTGACAGCTGTCTGAGGAAATTTCTGCCACAAAGATGATTGTTGTATCTTATGAGCAGGTGAATAGCCCTCTGTATGGCTTGTCCCCCCCCCCCCCCCATGCTTGTAAAATAAGATCCCCCTATGGTAACCTCTGGTTATTCCTGGCACAAAGCC
The DNA here is from genome assembly GCF_042186555.1 of Aquarana catesbeiana. Taxonomy (NCBI): domain Eukaryota; kingdom Metazoa; phylum Chordata; class Amphibia; order Anura; family Ranidae; genus Aquarana; species Aquarana catesbeiana. Next base: position 126,684,644 of record NC_133336.1, read on the forward strand.
CATGCACTTTTGGCCAGGGATAATAATGACCTGTCCTTGAAGACCCCCTATGGTTTTATCTGTATATACCAGAGCTGTACAACCATTTTAATACTGTGTGATGGCCTTCTAAAGGTTTACGTTCAGTATCTGGATAAAATATTTCAAAACAATGCTTTTGTGGACTTTTATTCCTTGTAGAAGCATAAGACAGTTTAGGTATCTACTCCTAACACATGCCATTATGAAACAATTTGGATAACTGTGAGTAAATCTGTTGCTCAGTCTTCTTGAATCATTGTGGGTTCAGGACCTTGAGTAAGTGGTTACTAATATACTTACAAAAAATCTGCAGCTGTAATATTTTTCCACAGCTTACTCCCCGATTACATTAGTTGATCTTAAATTGTGTAGGTGTTGTGTATATGTATATATATATATATATATATATATATATATATATATATATATATATATATACACATACACACACACTGTATTCAGTTTAGCTAGATCCGTTACTGTTATTCTCTTCCTACTGACAGGCAGGCAGGTGTTTTTACAGTATTTACAGACACCTAAAGAAAATTGCTGGTGTTCTTCTGATCTTATTAGTCCTATTAGCTACAGTATTTACAGTTAGTGTAGTGCGTTCTCTGCACAGTGTGCACCTAAAGCTACCTGAAGAAAATTAGTGTTCTTCTGATCCTATTAGTACAGTACCGCAGGCAGCTACAGTGTTTACAAGTTAGTGTAGTGCGTCCTCTGCACGGTGTGCACCTAAAGCTACCTAAAGAAAATTAGTGGTGTTCTTCTGGTCCTATTAGTACAGTACCACTGGCAGCTACAGTATTTACAAGTTAGTGTAGTGTGTCCTCTGCACAGTGTGCACCTAAAGCTACCTGAAGAAAATTAGTGGTGTTCTTCTGATCCTATTAATACCACAGGCAGGGAGCTACAGTATTTACAGTTAGTGTAGTGCGTCCTTTGCACAGTGTGCACCTAAAGCTACCTGGAGACAATTGCTGTTGTTCTGCTCCTATTAATACTACAGGCAGGCAGCTACAGTATTTACAGTTAGTGCACTGTGTCCTCTGCACAGTGTGCACCTAAAGCTACCTGAAGAAAATTAGTGGTGTTCTTCTGATCCTATTAATACCACAGGCAGGCAGCTACAGTATTTACAGTTAGTGTAGTGCGTCCTCTGCAAAGTGTGCACCTAAAGCTACCTGGAAACAATTGCTGTTGTTCTGCTCCTATTAATACCACAGGCAGGCAGCTACAGTATTTACAGTTAGTGCACTGTGTCCTTCTCACGGTGTGCACCTAAAGCTACCTGAAGAAAATTAGTGGTGTTCTTCTGATCCTATTAATACCACAGACAGGCAGCTACAGTATTTACAGTTAGTGCACTGTGTCCTCTGCACAGTTTGCACCTAAAGCTACCTGAAGAAAATTGGTGGTGTTCTCATACTAATAATACTACAGGCAGGCAGTTGATTCTGCTAGCTGCAGTATCAGTATATATATACATCCCAGCTTTGTGCAGCTACATCTCACTGCAGGACATTAGTATGTCTGGAAGGCCAACAAGGAGAGGCAGACAGTCACAAGCCAATAAAAGAGGGCAAGCAGGCTCTGTGTCTAGAGGCAACAGTGCTGGTTATGGAGACGGTGCATCCTCATCAGCCCGTGGTTGTGGGGCACGCTTGTCCTTTTTTTCGGCAGCTGGCCATGTTGAGCCACAACATGCGGAAGACTTGGTAGAGTGGATGACCAAGCCGTCCTTATCCTCCTCATCCTCTCTCACCCAGGTTCGGGGTACTTTGTCTGGCAAAGCAGCTGCCAACAAGGCCTCTTCCCTTGGCTCAATGGCATCAGTCACTCCTTCCCTAGCCCCACCATGTCCTCCTGAGGAGTCCCCCGAACTGTTTGACCACAGTGTTGGCTACATGCTCCAGGAGGATGCCCAGCATTTTGAAGGCTCCGATGATGGTACCCAGCTAGAGGAAGGCTGTAACGTGAGCCCAGAGAGAGGGGGTGCCCAAGAAGGACAGCGATCTGGCAGTCATGTTCCCCCAGCGGCAGCATACAGCCAGCTTTGCTCCAGTGATGAGGAGGGAGGGGATGATGAGGTCACTGACTCCACGTGGGTGCCTGATAGGAGAGAGGAGGAGGAGGCACATCACCAACGAGGCAGGATGCTCTCCAGCGGCCAGCTTAAGGGTAGCACACTGACTGCATCACACCGCAGAGCTCTGCATGTGCAGGGCGCTGCTGTCTCTGCGCGTTATTCCAAAAGTTCTTTGGTGTGGGCCTTTTTTGAGACGAGTGCATCAGATCCCATCGCTGCTATTTGCAACATATGTCTCAAGCGTATCTCTCGTGGCCAAAACATCTCCCGCTTGGGCACCACATGCTTGATCAGACATAGGTTGACCTGCCATGCAGTTCGTTGGCAAGCGTATGTAAAAGACCCACACCAAAGAACAAAGAGGACCTCTCCTTGATCCTCATCAGCTAGGATCTCCAACCCCACTATACCTTCAATCCTCTCTGAGATCTGCACTGAGAGGAATGAAGGTGTAGAATTAGGTGTGTCACAGCCAAGTACTTGGGGGCAATCTGCAACTGGTATGCCGACGTCAGATTGTACCAGGCAAATTTCCCTGCCCCAGCTGCTGCAGAAGATCGCTCCCAGCCATCCACATGCCCAGCGGTTAAATGCTAGCTTGGCTAAATTGCTAGCACTTCAACTACTGCCTTTTCAGTTGGTAGACCCTGCCCCCTTCCATGAGTTTGTGGAATGTGCGGTTCCTCAGTGCATGCATCAGTGACACTGTCCCCCTTGTCCATCTGTTGGAGCACACGCTGCGTGGAATAATGGACAGGGCACTTGAGGCAGAACAGAGGCAGGAAGAGGAGGACTTCCTTAGCTCTCAAGGCCCCCTTTATCCAGACAGTGTTCCTGCGTGCCCGCCGATCACACAGGAAGAGGACGAGGAGGAGAAGGAAGAAGAGCATTGTGTCAGCATGGAGGTGGAGCCTGGCACTCAGCATCAGCAGCAGTCTTTAAGGGATCATTTACAGTCCCAAGAAACCCATAGACTTGTACGTGGCTGGGAGGAGGTGGCTGTGGATCATGTCGTCCTTAGTGACCCAGAGGACTCCGGACTGAATGCCTCAGCAAACCTACGCTGCATGGCCTCCCTGATCCTGCAAAGCCTGCGGAAGGATCCTCGTATTTGTGGTATCAAGAAGAGGGATCAATACTGGCTGGCAACCCTCCTTGATCCACGTTACAAGGGTAAGGTTGCGGACCTTATCTTGCCATTGCAGAGGGAGCAGAGGATGAAACATCTTCGGGAGGCCTTGCAGAAAGGTCTGTGCAATGTGTTCCCAGAGACTGGGAGGTTACAAACTCCTGTTCCTGGACAACGTGTTGCTGAGGCTTCGGTCAGTCAAAGAAGGAGCTTTGGAGAAGGTGGCTGTCTGACCAATGCTTTCAGACAATTTTTTAGTCCGCAGCCCCAAGGTATGATCGGTTCCAGCAACCATCGCCAGCGTCTGTTTTACATGGTGCAGGAATACCTAGGGGCAAAATCTGACTTGGACACCTTTCCCACCGAAAATCCTCTGAGTTACTAGGTCTTGAGGATGGATCACTGGCCAGAGCTTGCACAGTATGCAATTGAGCTACTAGCCTGTCCTGCATCCAGTGTTCTTTCGGAACGCACATTCAGTGCTGCTGGAGGTTTTGTAACCGATCACAGGGTGCGCCTGTCCACCGACTCGGTCGATCGACTGACCTTCATAAAAATGAATCAGTCTTGGATCACCACCAGCTACCAAGCACCTGATGCTGATGTAACCGAATATTTTTTTTTTAAATGTCAGATCCCTTCAAGACTGCCTATGCTGATGCTGAGTGACTATCCTGTTATTCTGAGTGACTATCCTCTTCCTCCTCAATGATCATGCTGATAGCTTGTAAGAATATTTTTGGTTCTAGGCGCCGCCACCAGTGGCTAAGGCTCAATTTTTCAGCCCCTGTTTAACACGGGCGTGTAATTACAATTTTTGATGCAATATTTTGCAAGGAGGGCTTGTTCCTGCACTCCAACTAGAGTATCTGTGAGGGGTTGCAGTGTTGTGGCAGCAGCACCAGTGCCTAAGGCCCAATTTTTCAGCCCCTGTTTAACAGGGACATGTAATTACAAGTTTTGATGCAATATTTTACAGGAGGGCTCATTCCTGCGCTATAGGTAAGGGCAGGGCTGGGACAAGGGGGAAGGGCAGAAAGGGCATGTGCCATGTGCACAGAGGCGCTATGTGGAGAGGGGAGCCAATGAGCGTTCTGATCTTCAGCTACCTGAATGACAGGAGTGACAATGCCATTGCTCCTGTCATTCCGAACAGAGCACAGTGCAGGGCTATGATAGCCGCTGGAGAGAGGATTCTGCTCCCTACTCTCTCCAGCTGCTGAACTGGAATCTCCTTCCCCTACCACTTTCAGCAGTTTCAGGCGCTCTGGTACAGAACTGCAAGAACAACCCCCAAGGAGGAGCCTTTTGTTTGCTGGCTATTGCTGCGTGTTGTGTGGGTGGGATGGTGATGCAGCCAGCCACAGAGATCCTGCCGCCTGCCTGGAAGAGAGAGATGTGAGCCGAGAGCCAAATCAAAGAACCAAATTATGGTCAAACCTGCACAGAATGAGCCCTCTTATATTTCACTATCTGACTGTGTAACCTGTATTAGTAATGCCTTATGTGCTGCAGATGCCTGTATGTGTACATGAAAGTGGGGTAACTATAGTTAATGAAAACTGATCTTTAGGAGGTTTCTGAAGAATTTTACTAATAAAACATGCTGTAATAGAGCCCCTATGATCAACTGCAACTCCATCTTGTAATCTCTCCTCCATTTTATAAGCTTGTTTTTAAAGAATGTACGTGCCTTATCTTACACTTCTTTCTCATTAGAGTTTTAGACTTTTTTGCTTGAGCCAAGTTTTAACCACTTCAGCCCCGGAAGGATTTACCCCCTTCCTGACCAGAGCACTTTTTACAATTTGGCACTGTGTTGCTTTAACTGCTAATTGCGCAGTCATGCAATGCTGTACCCAAACGAAATTTGCGTCCTTTTGTTCCCACAAATAGAGCTTTCTTTTGATGCTATTTGATCACCTCTGCGGTTTTTATTATTTGCGCTACAAATGGAAAAAGACCAAAAATTTTGAAAAAAAACGATATTTTCTATTTTTTGTTATTAAAAAAAAATACAATAAACTCAATTTTAGTCATACATTTAGTCCAAAATGTATTCAGCCACATGTCTTTGGTAAAAAAAAAATGTCAATAAGCGAGCGTCTACAAACTAGGGTACATTTTCTGGAATTTACACAGCTTTTAGTTTATGACTACCTATCTCATTTCTTGAGGTGCTAAAATGGCAGGGCAGTACAAAACCCCCCAAATGACCCCATTTTGGAAAGTAGACTCCCTAAGGAAATTGCTGAGAGGCATGTTGAGCCAATTGAATATTAATTTTGTTTTGTCCCAAGTGATTGAATAATAACAAAAAATAAAAAATTACAAAAAGTTGTCACTAAATGATATATTGCTCACACAGGCCATGGGTATATGTGGAATTGCACCCCAAAATACATTTAACTGCTTCTCCTGAGTATGGGGATACCACATGTGTGGGACTTTTTGGGAGCCTAGCCGCGTACGGGGCCCCGAAAACCAAGCACCGCCTTCAGGATTTCTAAGGGCATAAATTTTTGATTTCACTCCTCACTACCTATCACAGTTTTGAAGGCCATAAAATGCCAGGACAGTTCAACCCCCCCCCCCCCCCCCCCCAATGACCCCATTTTGGAAAGTAGACACCCCAAGCTATTTGCTGAGAGGCATGTCGAGACCATGGAATATTTTATATTTTGCCACAAATTGCGGGAAAATGACAAACTTTTTTTTTTTTTGCACAAAGTTGTCACTAAATGATATATTGATCAAACATGCCATGGGCATTTGTGGAATTACACCCCAAAATACATTCTGCTGCTTCTCCTGAGTATGGGGTTACCACATGTGTGGGACTTTTTGGGAGCCTAACTGCGTACAGGGCCCCGAAAACCAAGCACTGCCTTCAGGATTTCTAAGGGCGTAAATTTTTGATTTCACTCCTCACTACCTGTCACAGTTTCCAAGGCCATAAAATGCCAAGATGACACAAAACACCCCCCAAATGACCCCATTTTGGAAAGTAGACACCCCAAGCTATTTGCTGAGAGGCATGGTGAGTATTTTTCAGCTCTCATTTGTTTTTGAAAATGAAGAAAGTAAAGAAAAATGTATTTTTTTTTTCTTTTTTCAATTTTCAAAACTTTGTGACAAAAAGCGAGGTCTGCAAAATACTCACCATACCTCTCAGCAAATAGCTTGGGGTGTCTACTTTCCAAAATGGGGTCATTTGGGGGGGGGGGGGGGTTGTGCCATCTGGGCATTCCATGGCCTCCAAAACTGTGATAGGCAGTGAGGAGTGAAATAAAAAATTTACACCCTTAGAAACCCTGAAGGCGGTGCTTGGTTTTTGGGGTCCCGTATGCGGCTAGGCTCCCAAAAAGTCTTACACATGTGGTATCCCCGTACTCAGGAGAAGCAACAGAATGTATTTTGGGGTGTAATTTCACATATTCCCACGGCATGTTCGAGCAATATATCGTTTAGTGACAACTTTGTGCAAAAAAAAAAATTGTCTTTTTCCTGCAACTTGCGTCACAATATAAAATATTCCATGGACTCGACATGCCTCTCAGCAAATAGCTTGGGGTGTCTACTTTCCAAAATGGGGTCATTTTGGGGGGGTCTGAACTGTCCTGGCATTTTAAGCACAACATTTAGAAGCTTATGTCACACATCACCCACTCTTCTAACCACTTGAAGACAAAGCCCTTTCTGACACTATTTGTTTACATGAAAAAAATAATTTTTTTGCAAGAAAATTACTTTGAACCCCCAAATATTATATATTTTTTTAAAGCAAATATCCTACAGATTAAAATGGTGGGTGTTTCATTTTTTTTTTCACACAGTATTTGCGCATCGATTTTTTCAAACACATTTTTTGGGGAAAAAACACACTTTTTTTAATTTTAATGCACTAAAACACACTATATTGCCCAAATGTTTGATGAAATAAAAAAGATGATCTTAGGCCAAGTACATGGATACCAATAGGGATGAGCCGAACACCCCCCTGTTCGGTTCGCACCAGAACATGCGAACAGGAAAAAAGTTTGTTCGAACACGCGAACACCGTTAAAGTCTATGGGACACGAACATGAATAATCGAAAGTGCTAATTTTAAAGGCTTATATGCAAGTTATTGTCATAAAAAGTGTTTGGGGACCTGGGTCCTGCCCCAGGGGACATGGATCAATGCAAAAAAAAGTTTTAAAAACGGACGTTTTTTCAGGAGCAGTGATTTTAATAATGCTTAAAGTCAAACAATAAAAGTGTAATATCCCTTTAAATTTCGTAGCTGGGGGGTGTCTATAGTATGCCTGTAAAGGGGTGCATGTTTCCCGTGTTTAGAACAGTCTGACAGCAAAATGACATTTCGAAGGAAAAAACCCATTTAAAACTACTCGCGGCTATTGCATTGCCGACAATACACATAGAAGTCCATTGATAAAAACGGCATGGGAATTCCCCACAGGGGAACCCCGAACCAAAATTTAAAAAAGAAAATGACGTGGGGGTCCCCCTAAATTCCATACCAGGCCCTTCAGGTCTGGTATGGATATTAAGGGGAACCCCGGCCAAAATTTAAAAAAAAATGACGTGGGGTTCCCCCTAAATTCCATACCAGACCCTTATCTGAGCACGCAACCTGGCAGGCCACAGGAAAAGAGGGGGGGACGAGAGTGCGGCCCCCCTCCTGAACCGTACCAGGCCACATGCCCTCAACATTGGGAGGGTGCTTTGGGGTAGCCTCCCAAAAAAAAACCTTGTCCCCATGTTGATGAGGACAAGGACATCCCCACAACCCTGGCCGGTGGTTGTGGGGGTCTGCGGGCGGGGGGCTTATCGGAATCTGGAAGCCCCCTTTAACAAGGGGACCCCCAGATCCCAGCCCCCCCCTGTGTGAAATGGTAAGGGGGTACTTACCCCTACCATTTCACTAAAAAACTGTCAAAAATGTTAAAAATGACAAGAGTTTTTGACAATTCCTTTATTTAAATGCTTCTTCTTTCTTCTATCTTCCTTCATCTTCTTCTTTTGGTTCTTCTGGCTCTTCTGGTTCTTCCTCCGGCGTTCTCCTCCAGCATCTCCTCCGCTGCGTCTTCTATCTTCTTCTCCTCGGGCCGCTCCGCACCCATGGCATGGGGGGAGGCTCCCGCTCTTCTCTTCATCTTCTTCTCTTCTTCTCTTCTTCATTTTCTTCTCCGGGCCGCTCCGCACCCATGCTGGCATGGAGGGAGGCTCCCGCTGTGTGACGGCGTCTCCTCATCTGACGGTTCTTAAATAACGGGGGGCGGGGCCACACAGTGACCCCGCCCCCCTCTGACGCACGGCGACACGACGGGACTTCCCTGTGACGTCACGGGGAATGCCACAGGGTAGTCCCGTCATGTCCCGTGCGTCAGAGGGGGGCAGGGTCACCGGGTGGCCCCGCCCCCCATTATTTAAGAACCGTCAGACGAAGAGACGCCGTAACACAGTGGGAGCCTCCCTCCATGCCAGCATGGATGCGGAACGGCCTGGAGAAGAAAATGAAGAAGAGAAGAAGGAAGAAGAGATGAAGATGAAGAAGAAGATGAAGAGAAGAGCGGAAGCCTCCCCCCATGCCATGGGTGCGGAGCGGCCCGAGGAGAAGAAGATAGAAGACGCCGCGGAGGAGATGCTGGACGAGAACGCCAGAGGAAGAACCAGAAGAACCAGAAGAAGAAGAAGATGAAGGAAGATAGAAGAAAGAAGAAGCATTTAAATAAAGGAATTGTCAAAAACTGTCTCTTGTCATTTTTAACATTTTTGACAGTTTTTTAGTGAAATGGTAGGGGTAAGTAGCCCCTTACCATTTCACACAGGGGGGGGCGGGATCTGGGGGTCCCCTTGTTAAAGGGGGCTTCCAGATTCCGATAAGCTCCCCGCCCGCAGACCCCCACAACCACCGGCCAGGGTTGTGGGGATGAGGCCCTTGTCCTCATCAACATGGGGACAAGGTGTTTTGGGGGGCTACCCCAAAGCACCCTCCCAATGTTGAGGGCATGTGGCCTGGTACGGTTCAGGAGGAGGGGGCCGCACTCTCGTCCCCCCCCTCTTTTCCTGTGGCCTGCCAGGTTGCGTGCTCGGATAAGGGTCTGGTATGGAATTTAGGGGGACCCCCACGTCATTTTCTTTTTTAAATTTTGGTTCGGGGTTCCCCTGTGGGGAATTCCCATGCCGTTTTTATCAATGAACTTCTATGTGTATTGTCGGCAATGCAATAGCCGCGAGTAGTTTTAAATGGGTTTTTTCTTTGAAATGTAATTTTGCTGTCAGACTGTTCTAAACACGGGAAACATGCGCCCCTTTACAGGCATACTATAGACACCCCCAGCTACGATATTTAAAGGGATATTACACTTTTATTGTTTGACTTTAAGCATTATTAAAATCACTGCTCCTGAAAAAACGTCCGTTTTTAAAACTTTTTTTTGCATTGATCCATGTCCCCTGGGGCAGGACCCAGGTCCCCAAACACTTTTTATGACAATACCATGCATATAAGCCTTTAAAATTAGCACTTTTGATTTCTCCCATAGACTTTTAAAGGGTGTTCCGCGGCATTCGAATTTGCCGCAAACACAGCAAATTGTTCGCTGTTCGGCGAACTTGTGAACAGCCAATGTTCGAGTCGAACATGAGTTCGACTCGAACTCGAAGCTCATGCCTAGATACCAAGCATGACATACTTTAAAATTGCGCACAAGTGTGCAGTGGCAACAAACTACATACATTTTTAAAAGACTTTAAAAGCCTTTACAGGTTACCATTTTAGATTTACAGAGGAGGTCTACTGCTAAAATTACTGCCCTCGATCTGACCTTCGCAGTGATACCTCACATGCATGGTGCAATTGCTGTTTACATTTGACGCCAGACCAACGCTTGCCTTTGTGCGAGAGCAGGGGGGACAGAGGTATCTTATTTTTAAACTGTTCCTTTCATTTTTTTTTTTTTTAATAATTTTTATTGTTATGTCAGGGAATGTAAAATATCCCCTATGATAGCAATAGGTAGTGACAGGTACTCTTTTTTGAAAAAAATGGGGTCTATTAGACCCTAGATCTCTCCTCTGCCCTCAAAGCATCTGACCACACCAAGATCAGTGTGATAAAATGCCTTCCCAATTTCCCAATGGCGCTGTTTACATCCGGCAAAATCTAAGTCATGAAATGCTCGTAGCTTCTGGTTTCTTAGGACATAGAGATGATTGGAGCCATTCTGGTCTCTGATCAGCTCTATGGTCAGCTGGCTGCATTCTCAGGTTCCCTGTTGGTACAGGAGAGCCAGAGAAAAACATGGAAGATGGTGGGGGGGGGCATTCCCTCCCACTGCTTGTAAAAGCAGTCTAGAGGCTAATTAGCTGCTAGGATTGCTTTTACATGAAAGACGACCGCTGGCTGAAAAGAATGATACCAAGATGATACTTAAACCTGCAGGCATCATTCTGGTATAACCACTCAAAGTCCAGCAACATACCAGTACGTTGCTGGTCCTTGTTGGGCATATATTATAATCTTTTTTTTTTTCATGCAGCCTGTGGGCTGAACGAAAAAAAATGATTGATTGGTGGGTATGCCCACCATTAGAATACCTCCCTTCACCCACCCACTTCTAATGATGGGCATACATGCACCATTTATATATGCCGAAGTATGGGGGCATCCGCCCCAAAAGTTAGGAGCAAATCGCTCCTCCGCCCCTGCTGCCCCCATGCTTCGGCATATATCACCTCCGCTGGAGTCACGGCTTTATATATTGTGGGAGCAAACGCTGTTGCTGTCAAAATAAATAAATCCGCGCTGCAGCTGAATGGCGTACCTGAAAACAAAAAAATGGTTAACAATAAAACACAGTAAACAATAAAGTATAAAAAATTGCATACCTGAAAAGCAAACATGAAAGCATAATAACAATAAAACATTGCAGAATATAATACAGTAAAAAAAGAGAGAACAATAAAACGACAACTATTTTTTTTTTTTTTTTTATTTAATATTTTTTTTTGTGTTTTTTTTTTTTTTTTTTTTTTTTTTTTTACACTTTTTTTTGTAACTGTAACTTTTATAACTGTAACCGGTTCCAGGTTTGGGTCTCTCAAAATGCGATGGCATCTTGGGAGACCCTGTGAAAGTGTGCCTAGTCTGTGCAATGCTGTACCCTACGCTAATACTCAACTAGTGTATGGTAGCGTTCAAAACATTCACCAATGCAAAGGCCAGGATTGTCAGGACAGGAGGGACAATAATAGTGGGTGTCACACCTATATCCGCGCTTGCTGCAGACACGACATCTTTTTTGGGGGGGTTCGTTGGGTAGGGGTACTCGGGAGGACATAAAGAAAATGCCTCTCATGCAGCCGACTGCATTTGGTTGAGGATGTGAATGGGGAAGTACGGGTGCTGCAGAAGTGGTGGGTTCCCAATTAGGTTTGGCGAATGCAGCAGGAAGGGCATTATGGGCACAACGGGCCTGTGTTTGTCTTCGTCTTGGTGGCAGCAAGACACTACTTGTGCTTGCCACCTCACCAGCTTGAACTGCACTTATGGGACTCGCCACGTCACCAAGTGCTACTGCAGTGCTGGTTTGACTACGACCGGGGTGTACTAGGCCGCTGGTGCTTGCCAGTTCACCAAAACGCTAGTATAAATCTGATCGGATCAGATATTGATCCGTTCAGATACTCTACCACTAAGGGAGGTGTATGGTGCGTGCGTGGGTGTTATCACTACTGGCACTAACCTGACGCTGCCTGGGGCTGGTGCTTGCCAGTTCACCAAAACGCTACCAAAAAAACTTAGCGATTGCAGGGATCAGGCCTGACACTTTAGTGTTTTGTAAGTGACAGTGATCGATCGATACTGCACTTGGGTGGGCTGGGCTGGGCCGGGCGGAGCAGCAAAACGCAGGTGCTAGCAGGTATCTGGGCTGATCCCGCTAACACTGCGTTTTTGGGAACCCTAAACTGCTGGGGATGCTAGTATAGATCTGATCGGATCAGATATTGATCCGTTCAGATACTATACCACTAAGGGAGGTGTATGCTGTGTGCGTGGGTGTGAGCAGTACTGGCACTAACCTGACGCTGCTTGGGGTTCCTATCTGACCTAAAACTTAAGTTATATCACCGCCGGGCGATCAGGGGGCTAAACCTTTATTAGGTAATAAACGGTGGGTGCCCTGACACTATAAAAGATAAACTAACTAACCAGCGTCACCCATAACACTTTTATGGTGATCACTGGTCAAAGGGTTAACTAGGGGGCAATCAAGGGGTTAAAACCTTTATTAGGTAGTATATAGGGGTCCCTGACGCTATAAAATGCTGACGGCAAACCTATATATTTACCTCCCTAACTAGCGTCACCAGTGACACTAATACAGCGATCAGAAAAACGATCGCTTAGTGACACTGGCGACGGGGGTGATCAAGGGGTTAAAACTTTATTAGGGGGGGTTAGGGGGTACCCTAGACCTAAAGGGGGCTAACCCTAACTGCCCTACCACACTAACTGTCACAAACTGACTCCAATGCAGTAATCAGAAAAAAAAAAAACTGCTTGGTGTCACTGTGATGGGGTGGGGTGGGGGGGTGATTGGGGGGTGATGGGGGGTGTAAAGTGTGCCTGGTGTGTTTTACTGTGTGTGAAGTGTTGTGCACTCACATCGATGTCTTCTCTCCTCGGTGCCGGAACGGAAAATACAGAGCCGAGGAGCGATGACATCACTTCCTCTGCCGCTGTTTACTATACAGCAGCAGAGGAAGAATCTCATTCGTGGGGAGCGATCGCGAGGGGGTGGCCACGAATGAGTGGTCTCCCCCTCAGCCTGCATCACTCCCCTAACGAAGCCGACCACCTCGGGCACCGGGGGGGCGCTAAGCGCCCCCCACCCGTGGAAGGCAGATCACGTACCAGGTACGTGATTTTGCCTGCCCGTGCCATTCTGCCGCAGTATATCTGCGTTAGGCAGTCGGCAAGTGGTTAATTAAAACCCCCTCTGTATGACTCATTGTGTTTAGGCCAATTCTTGGTAGTCTATGTCCTTGCAGATAAGCTATCTTTGTAAATTCCTTTCATCTGCTTAAACTAATGATGAAAAAATCTTTCTGTATAAGCCTGGTTAACCCTTAGAAACTTAGGAGCGAGTTTACCCCTCCCCTCTTGTGTTGTAACACACATATATATTAAATATCATTCTTAATAAAGAGTTCAGGCTTGCTTTGCACACTGCCTGCTGTGTGTGTGTCATTGGGGTCTCCAGAATTCTGATGGGATCGCTATGGATTACCAAGGAAGGGTGATCGGCTGTCCAGTAATCTATCCTTTCAGATGGGGGCTCGTCTGGGTTAAAGCAATCATTCCACTGTAAGTGAATTTTTGTCTTATCTGACGAATTATTTTCTTGCCGCGGCTCTGATAAAGCTTCCCCTAGTCCCGTTTAAATTGTATAGAAAGGTGATGGACCATGCCTACATAGACTAATATAGAAAAGGGACTTTGGCAGACCTAAGAAAGTCCTTTGGGAGGACATAAATATTTAAACAGTACTGTTTTCTCCTTGTGGGGAGAATTGTCTATGAGGTAAATCCACCGCGACCCCAAACTTTTCTGCTTATTCTTTCTGTCGCTTAGAAGTATAAGATAATTTGTTGTGTGGATCAGACGACTGTAAGGTAAGACAGTCGTTCTCCACTGTCAATATGGGTCAAAAAACATGGTAAAGATGTTCCTCCCCCTCCTCCCAACCCTGGGGAAACATGTAAAGATTATGTAGCTAGGGTTTGTGGTACGGATTATGAGTTCATAGTCCCATGGGAATGTGGGAAGAAATTGAGAAAGAAATGACAAGTGCGTTTAAAAATAAGTTTTCCCTCCCCACTGCTATAGCGTGCGAACAAAAGTCAAGTGAATCATTATTGCATTTTTGGAAGAGATTCATGGATACCCGGACTTAAGAGGCCGGGTTATCCTTGCAGGCAGATATGACTAGTCTGATGATTCAGACTTGCATCTCTAACATGAGACCACAGATGGGCTTAATGGTCAAGCAAATTATTTCTGAATGGCCAACAAGTACGTTGGATGTTTTTCAGAAAACGTTAACAGAAAAAGATGCTGCAGGCAGGGGCGTAACTAGAAATAGCAGGGCCCCATAGCAAAATGTTGTATGGGGCCCCCCTGCAAACAGCCCCCCCCTCCCCACAGCTGCCCTAGTGTCAATGCAGCGTGACCTGTGCCACATACAGCGTGACCTGTGCCCAATGCAGCGTGACCTGTGCCCAATACAGCGTGACCTGTGCCCCATACAGCGTGACCTGTGCCCAATACAGCCTGGTCTGCCTGTGCCCCATACAGCCCCACTTATGCAGAGGAAGAGGCAAGCCACCTGGATCAGCAGAGAGCGGGATTGCCCGCTGTAATAGCTTTCATTTGAATTTCCTGTCTTCCCGGGGCTCATCGTCACATAGCCCCACCTCTTGGCCCGACGTCTTTGATGACGTCACATGTCCCGCATTGGATCGGCGTTCTGTCTATCAAAGGCACCGGGCCAAAAGGTGGAGCTATGTGACGTGAGCCCCGGGAACACTGGAAGTTCTAATGAAAGCTCTTACATCGGGCAATTCAGCTCTCTGCTGATACGGACAGCTCGCCTCTTCCTTTCCTCTCTCTTCCCCTGGCTGGGAGACTGTGCCAGCGGTGCTCTTATCCTCACTGGCCCCCACTCGGCTGCGGGCCCCATAGCACCCGCATGGGTCGCTATGGTGGTAGTTACTCCCCTGGCTGCAGGATGTTTTGATATAGCAAAGGAAAAAACAGTAAGTGCCCATTACCAAGGAGGGGCAGAGCAAATGCCTCCCCAGAGTAATGGTTAGCAGTGGGGAAGAGGCAGAGGAAGGAGCAGAGGAAGAGGAAGAGGATTTTCTAGGCCTCAGCAGCCAGTTGTTTCAACTGAGGACAGGAGGGTCACTGGAGAAATCAATGCCCATATGAACCTTTCAATCAACAACAAAATAATCAAGCCCCTGCCTAGATACAGAACCGTCAGCAAAATCAGGGAGTGAAATACCCCATTCAGTGGACCCAGCCTAAACCACAACAGCAATGAAGCTGCATAGAAGGTAGTATCCCAGCATTCCCCCTTGTCTCTCGCTCCTTTGATGAACAACCAATAGTGACTCTGCATGTCCAAGGAAAGTTAACCCATTTCCTCCTCGATTCAGAAGCTACTCATGGTACCCACAGTGAGGACTACTACAGAGGAGAGACAACTAATGCTGAGCCTTCAATGGGAATTAATGGGATACTCACCAAAACTTTCAAAACCCCTCCCCTCCCAGTAGTAAATGTAGAACGCGGATCAGTGTTGTTGCACCACAGTTTCAAGATAATACCAAACTGCCCTGTCGATCTTTTGGGGAGAGACTAACTAGGTAAGTTGGGGATTAGAATGGAGATAACCAATCAGGGAGGTGTGATTGCTCATTCTAGAAAGATCCCCATATGGCCCATAATGTTGAATATTGAAGTGCAAGAGACAGACACAGGTCTCTCCAGTGATTCTGACAAAGTATGGTCAGAGAGCACTCTAGATGTAGGGCTTATCTCCTGGACCCCATACAAGGCCACTATTAAAGAATGGGCACAACCCATTTATCACAAACAGTATCCATTGTCAAAAGAAAGAGAGGAAGGCATTGTCCCTATGGTAGAACACTTCGTAAAGAAGGGCATTCTAAAAGAAGTTGTATCCCCCTACAACACACCCATCAACCCAGTTAAAAAGCCGGATGGGAGTTATAGGTTTGTTCAAGACCTTTCAGCTGTAAATAACCTGGTGGTGCCCATTGCGCCTATAGTGCCTGATGTGCCATCACTCCTTACCTCCATACCATCTGATGCAGAGTATTTTTCCGTGATTGATTTAACGGATGCATTTTTCAGCGTCCCTGTGGATGAGGAGACACAGCCAATACTTTCTTTTCTTTTAAAAACCGCCAGATGACCTGGTGTCAAAAGCCCCAGGGCTATGTAGATTCCCCTGTTGTCTACTCAGTGGTCCTCCAGGCAACCCTGCATTCCTGGACACCCCGTCATGGTTCCGTCCTGCTTCAATATGTTGATGATTTGTTGTTGTGTAGTCCAAGTCAGGCTGCATGCAAGGAGGATGGTTTAGATCTGTTACATTGGTTAGCAGATAATGGTCACAAGGTTTCTATGAAAAAGCTACAATGGTGTCAGGAGACTGTTGAATACCTTGGTTTTGTACTCTCCAAAACAGAAAGGAAAATCAGTCACAGGAGAACTGTGGCTCTCATGGGTCTGCACAGCCACTCACTAAGAAGGACATGCTATCCTTTCTTGGTATGATTGGTTACTGCCGCCAATGGATACTTGATTGTTCCTACTACGATAATCTCCTCAGGCAAGCCGCAGGTACTGACATGCCAGATTGTGTGAAATGAAATGCTTCCGTGTATCTTAAAACTGCAATGGTCACAGCTCCTGGACTTGGATTACCTGAATATGGCAAGATGTTTCACTTGTTTGCCAGGGACAACTGTAAAACAATGGCGGGGGTCCTAGCGCAGGAGCATGGGGGCAAACTCCACCCTATTCCTTTTTTTTTTTTCAAGGGTTGTGCCTATGCCAGTACAAGGCATGCCAGTGTGTCTGAGCTTTGGCATCCTGTGCGATGGTGGTGGGAATGGCTACATCATTCACTCTAGGACATGCCATCACCCTACACACTACTCACAATGTATCCATTCTACTAAAGAATATCCATACCCAGCACATGTCAGCCCAGAGGCTGAGCGGTTATGAAGTCATTTTACTTTCTAACCCCAAACTTGAGATAAAATATGCCTCTCCCACTTCTGGCCCAGCTCCAATCCTGAAAGGTGAGGTAAATACCAACACCAAAACGGAATGCTCTGAGATAAAACTTCTAGATCTTCCACCACGAGTGCTCAGTATGAAGATGGCCACTCACCAGAGCTGTTTGACCCCTTTTTACAGGATGGTCAAGAAACACTTTGGGAACCCCAAATTGGTTCCACTAATGGCATGAATCCACTCCAATGGCCACTCAGGAAGGAGCTAGAATGTAAAAAATTACTCCACAGGAGACACAGATGAAAGTCTCATAGTGTAGTAATTTTTAATAGAGTAAAAACAACAGCAATAATAGCAGTTACACTCACATGTGATAGTGCCTGACCTGGCACTGATCCGGGGGGTAGCGTGCATTCCATGTCTCACTCCGAAGGTGCAAAGCCTGGTGTGGTGTATCAAATATGGACCCGGAAATGATGGAACCTCCACGCTGACATATGTTTCACCGTGAATGGCTCCACAGGAAGTGAAGAGTCCTTCCTGAAGATCCATTCATGGCGAAACATATGTCGGAGCAGAGGATCCATATTTGATACACCACACCAGGCTTTGCACCTTCGGAGTGAGACGTGGAATGCACGCTACCCCCAGGGATCAGTTGACTCACACACGCTGCTTACGCCTAGTGCCAGGTCAGGCACTATCACATGTGAGTGTAAATTTTTGTTTATTAAAAAACTTACAAACATAATAAAACCATATTTACATATATATGTATAAAAACAAAAATAACTTACATCAGCATAGCAAAAACATAAAGAAAACTGAATATACCAACCTAAACAAAGCCATAACCTCCTAAAACACCCTCATGCTAAGAAACCATTACACATTTAACCCATGCATGCAGCCTTTTTCCAAAAAATACACTCTTATATAAAAATCTAGGGGACGTGAAAGGACAGAAAGAAAGCCGCACACCCAGAGACAGACAAAAAGCAGTTACAGAGACCTGACATTCCTCCACGCCTTCGTCCAGGCCCCTGGCCGTCACCTGTCCTTCTCAATACCCCAAATCTTCCCAACTTCACCCAGAATGTCGTGCACCACCACCTCGACAGGAAGGACTTTTTTCTGAATAGAAACCTGACACCGTGCATTCCATGTGTAGAAACGGACTACTAAACTAACTAGAAAAAGTGTCTCAAAATCAAAATCCGATGTGTTTCAAAGACCCTTTACGACCACTCCGCATAACTCAAGCGGGAAAGGAAAGGGAAACCCAGAGTCCCAACTAACCGCTTGTAGACTTCTATATTGAAGGGGCACTAAAGCAAGAAGTGGTCCATTGTCTCGTCCACCCCACCACATCCCACTCTTGGACAACCACGGTTCTCCGCAGAGCGATGCTTCAGATGCTTAATCTCCTGGCGGGGCTCTGGGAAGATGTCCGGAAGATCGAAGCCGTCGTCTTCCTCACCCATGTAAAAAACTTCACTTTTATCCTGATAAATCTTTGAGCCAGATGCCTCAGCATACTGCTCCATCACTGAGACCACCTCCTCCGCCTCTTCTGTCCCAGAGAAGAAAACAGACACGTCATCAGCATAGGTCATGACCCTCAGAGGAGGCTCACCAGGAATGCCCAAAGGCACTCCACACAACAGTCTGCTCTCTAACCTCCAGATGAAGGGATCGATTGCGAACGTGTATAGCAGAGGACTCAAAGGACACCCCTGACGCACACCCGAGCCAACCTCAAAGGGCTCTCCGATCCAACCATTCACAAGCAATGTATAGAATCAAAAAATTGAAAAAGATTTAAAAAAATTTAAATAAAATTGCAAATATTCTGTAGTGGTGAAAAATAATGTGAATGGAAAACTAAGGCAGAGCCCCCATAGCTCAAGAATAGGGAAACAATCCAATAAAACAAGTCTGCACTATGGGCGCAATTCTTTGCTTTTGTTTCTGAGTGATAAGGATCCTATCAGACCGGGACATCCACATAGGTTTTTGGGAGACCGAATTCCCTGGGCTTGGTGAGACCGCCATTGCGGTCATCCCTGCGTGTAAGGAGACTACATACTCACCCTGGATGTTTACCTGTTTGGAGGAATGGAACCTCATCACTCTTTTTCTTCATGGCATCATGTTTAATTTGTGGTTCTGCACTTAAAATGGACACTTTCTATCTACTATCAAATTAGTTTGGACTTTTACTTGGATATTTTGCTCCTGATTATTGTATTTCTCATATGAGTGTTATTCTATACAACCCTTTGAGATTATATTTGTGTGGTGCATTATCACTTTTTAATTCATGTCACTATAAATTCCTATTTGTAATTTATTATCTATTATTGATACTGCCTTTTCACTTATGACATTTATTCTTTTTTTCACTTACCTTGTTTTATTGGATTGTTCTTTCTGTCAGTTTCCCTATTCTTAAGCTATGAGGACTCTGCCTTAGTTTTCCATTCACATTATTTTTCACCACTACAGAATATTTGAAATTTTATTTAAATTTTTTTTATATCTTTTTCAATTTTTTAATTCTATACATCTAACGCTGCACTCACCCCATGTTTTTCACTGATTTGAGTTTAGTATTTGGGAATTTTGGTGCCGAGAGCTTTTTATAAAAAATATATAAAATTTTTTTTTCACTTTGTATTTTTCAAGCGCAGCCTTAACCATTTGGTTTTCTTTCACCTCTGTACAAGGCCTTCAGCCAATTGATAAAGCCCAACTACAGGCCACACTTGCCAAGAAGCAGCCATAGGTACTCATGATTGACCCGATCAAAAGCTTTAGCCTGATCCAATGCCAGCAAGTACTTTCTCCAGCCTGCAGCCCTGCACTGCTCCAAGGCCTCCTGGACAGCTAACACCGCTGAAAAAGTGCTTCTACCCTGAACTGAACAGTGCTGGTGGCTGGAAAGTAGATCGCCCGCTACAGACGACAAACACCAGAAAATTATTTTTGCCAGTATCTTCCTATCAACATTGAGAAGGCTAATGGGCCGCCAATTTTCAATTTTCGAGGAATCCTTACCCTTTGACAGAAGAATCACCGCAGATTGACGCATGGAGGGAAAGAGCGAACCCTCTCTCAGACAGCCATTAAAAACCTCCACCAAATACGGGGCCGGAGTAACCTTAGAGTGCTTATAAAACTTGGCTATCAACCCATCTGGCCCAGGCGACTTCTTAATGGCAAGCTTATCAATAGCCTTAACCACCTCATCTGCTGTGATGTCCTCTGTCAAGCTCGCAAGAGAATTGTCATTTCCCAGGCCCGGAATAGAATCTAGAAAACTTGATATGCCTGCCCGATCAAGGTCCCTCCTGCCCAGGAGGTCAGCATAATATGACCTGGCGGTTTCCAGGATCCCCAACTTGGACTTTGTCAAGGAACCTGTACTGTCAACCAGGCCTACAACTGACTTAACTGCTCTACCTTGTTTACGATTCTGGTAAGGGTCGGGTGAGTAATATTTCCCATAAAACCTTTCCAGAACCAAAGTGGCATGCCTGTCATACTTACACACCCTGAGCAGGAGTTTAACCTCAGAGATCATCCCCGGATCCCCATTATTTGACACAAGCCTATCAAGCTTCCTCCGCAGACACTGGTAGGTGACATACTTCTGAAGCTATTTATCCCTTCCTATGGCCTTGAAAAACCCAACAATCCTTTGTTTTGTAAGCTCCCACCACTCTGACCTACTGCTGCAAAAGTCCATGATTGATACCTGTGCCTGAAAAAACCTATCGATTCTACTCCTACCTCGCTAAAAAGTGAATCCCGTGTCATCTGGGCAGCAATGAATGTGCACATCAACCAGACCTGCCTCTCTAGCTATTTTGTTCAAGAAAAAGTCGTCACAGTCCAGCCCAGCTCCGGTACCTTTCCTGTCCTTAGTATTAGTGACGGTGTTGAAATCACCACCGAAGACAACTTGCCAGGCTGTAAAAAGAAAAGGCTTTATCTTCATGAAGAGGCATTTCCTGTCCCACTTTGTCTGGGGCCCATAGATGTTGATCAGGTGCAGGTCTTGCTCCCCCATGGAGACGTCTAAGACCATGCATATCCCCATTTCTACCTCAATAATCTGCCGATAAGGTTACCATGCCGGAAAAAAGTACCACAACTCCAGTGTAAGGCTCGGCCGCAAGAGACCAGAAAGAGGGGCAACTAGACAACTGGGTCTTTTGCAAAAAGAAAATATCAACATCAAACCTGCTGAGCAAAAATAAGGCCATATTACGAGCACTTACTGATTTTATGCTGGCGACATTAATAGTCGCCACCTTCAGTGGAGTGGGAACCACCATCAGGATGATTGAGGTATACGTTTCTTAGCCTGCTTATCCCTCTCCCTACCTGGAGACCCTACATGCTTCAATGTCCCTTGTGATTCCTCCTTCATAGACTCATCACCAGAAGAACTTCCACCCTCCACCTCAGAAAACACCTCAAAAGCATTTGCCACCTCCACCCTCCCAGGTTCAGGAGCTTTGACATCCTTCCTCTTTCTCTGCCTCTTACCCTTTTCCTTTTAGCCTCCAACCATTCCATATCCTCATTTGACCATCCAGACAGCAGAACCCCCTCCCCCTGGACATCCTCAGCCAAACCCCCCCCCATTAACCCCTCCCCCCACATCATTCACCCCAACTTCCACATCTTACACCCTGACTTCCACATCATTCACCTTGCATTCTGCACCAGTCACTTTCATTCCCTTCCCCTTCCCACCTCCCCCTCCACCAACATCCAATCCATCACTCACTCCCCCCCTCAGTGTCTGCTGAAATCGAACCGCAGCACTTCTGCCACGCCAAGGAGGAGGTATTGGCACAACCATACACGCTAGTCCAACACCCTCCACTGCCTTCACTACACTAGGAGAAACAATAGGTGCAGACACAGACTTGACAACCACACTTTCTGACACTGACTGGGAGACCTCAGACTGAGGGGACACTGACACCACAGACGACCTCACAGACACAGATTCTGATGGGACAAAGACACTAGGATCCCTTGGTACAACCTCTGCCATCCCAAACTCTTCTCTATCCAGACGGAAGAATTCCTCCACTAGCTCTGGCTTATTGTGCAAAGCTCAGGGCACTGGCTATAAGGGTGACCAACCTTATTACACAGGTTACATTTATTGATGTTACAGTACCTCGCCAGATTCCCCAGTTCCTGACACAAAGAACATTTCTGTTCTGGACAGTTAGAGGAGAACTGTCCCTTGACTCTACATTTATGGCACACCTTAGGTTGACCAGGGTAGAAAATGGTAATCCTATCTCTACCAATAAAGGCGGAGGAGGGCAAATGCTGGACCACATTCCCACACACTCACAACCTCATTGACACCGACCACCCACCCATCCAGATACCCCTATCATCCACATGAGATAACCTTAGGGACAAGCCCCTTCCAGTCCGGTTGGCCCCTATACACATTCTCAAACCGCTCCCAAAACAGATCCAGTGGTTCTGGACGCACAATTGATAAATCATATTCAAAGGAACCAGACGGACTGATAAGAGCATAAATATCCTCGGCCTTAAATCCCATGGCTAGGATCCTATCCACAACCACCCTCCTGATAGGTGGAATACCTCCTCCTTCCCACTTCAGCTGTACCACATTCCTGCGTTTAATGGAAGGTGAGTTAGGTGAAAGTCACACAACTGGCTCCCTTCCACCAGCATCAGCATGACTTTGTCCCGACACAGCCTTAGCATAGTTCATAACTGGGACAGATGACACATTTACTGGCTGGATAGGAATATTAACTGGCTGCATAGGAACCTCTGAAATCTGGTTTGGCAGTTCACCCACCACTCGACACTCCCCTCCAGCACAACAGTCCCACTCACCATAGTCTCAGAAGTAGCACAATTACCAGCAGTCCAGTTATTAGTTACACCAGCTGTTTTAGCGTCTATGTGACTTTCTTGCTCTGTGATTTTAGCGTCCATGTGGGACTCCTGCTCCTTCTTCTCACAGAGAACAAGAACTTCTTTGTCAAGATTGACACCATCTCCTCCTGCATTCCTTGCCGACTGCAAGGATCCATTGACAGATGCAGTTTCTTTGTCTGTAGCAGCAATCACAGGAATGGCATCCATACACGGAGAGATATTCTCAACAAGCATTCCTTCACCAGCATTTTCCTGAACTGAAGAAAAATTATAAACTGCGCTAAACAAAAAATATTGGGTAAGGTGGAAGTGTTGCCTACCACCAGCAAATATTGATAAAATTATGAAAAGCAATAATAAACACAGAAAAAGTCCAAATCTTCAAAGATAGTAGGACGTTCAGCTTAATTGTAGGTAACAATCCAAAATGAGCTATGATTGCCCTTACCAGAACTTCAGTGATAATGAGCGGATGGCATAAAACCCTGCCAGGGCCTTAGGGATAATAAACCAGTCAGCACCTTCCGTTTTCAGATTAAAGTCCCCTCAATGGATGCAGGAGAAGAAACAAACAGAAAAAAAAACTGGCCATAGTGTAGTATATCAGATGCTTAGCATGGACAAACAGACATACCAAACACCCTGGTGAGCACACAGGAACAACCAAAAAAAGAAGGGTAGGAAAGTGAAAAGAAACCCACCACCGTGGCTGTAGATTGTGCTTACCGACTCACGGTGATAAGCAGGCTCTATGTCAAACTAGGAGCTGATCAGTAGTTGACAAGGAACACTTTGATTCGTCCACATTAGCCCGAAGTCCATACCATCAGTATACAACCCAGAATATAAATGATAAACTTTCCATAGTGAAGTACGTTTAAAACCAGATTTAATGAGTAAAGTAATGCACTTACAGAATAAAAGAACTTGTATCGCATAGAGTATAAATCGCCGGCCGGCATAAAAACATGGAAGCGAAGCTCGTCCTACTTCCTGGTCACGTGGTAGCGTCGCTGCGTGCGTACCCAGACGCGTTTCGTCATCAAAAGGACGTTCTCAATGGGGACGAGCAGCGCAGTGAGCCACCACCAAATATATAGGCATCCAAGCCTCGTTCTGAGTTGCAAGCATAAGGACGCCATCTTAGATGTGGTCAAAATGCCCTAACTTCCCCTGGGATGTGTGCATAGTTGAAATTTGCACAGTACCAGCGGAACAGACTAATCCGCCATGATGGATGTGGGCAATTGCCCTAACTCTAACGGGACGAGCAAGCAGCGCGCCTCAAAATTAAGACGCACAGAAGGCACGTACCCGGAAGCATATACAGCAATTTAGCCATAAACATAAAAACTTATTATCTGAAGGTAACTAAAATAATGAAAAAATAATAATAATAATAATAAGGGAAAATCATAATGAATGACTAAAATATATAGGCATGACCGAATGCAGTCATAAATACCATAATATAACCCAAAAGAATATAATAATAATAAGCCTCATAAGAGGATTAAATAAATCCCATCAAAGGTGTATTTCAACTCCATAATAAGTGTGGGTAAGTGTGAGAGGAATGAAATGAATAAATAAATGGGGTAAGACCCAACATCTAATATATTATATAGATAAAAATTAAGGAGAGCAAAAAAAGGAAAAAATAACAGAAAAAATACCCACCATAACTTATATGTGTCAACATTTGGTTACTGCAAGTAACCACGTTGAGTGAAAAAGCATACCAAACAGACCAAAAATTATATTTAAATATAAAAATAAATGAATATTAAATTCATTACTTGTCTGAAAGTACAAAAGCCCATCATTATATCAAAAATGTGAACATAGTGTCCTCTAGCAAGCATCTCAGAACAAGTACACATCTCATATAAAAGCACACTCAAAAATAAAAATTAAAAATAAATCAGGGGTTATCTATAAAGGCATTAACATCCATATCGATGTTCAACCCGTAAGGGGCGTATGTCCTCAACCTATGGATCCAGCTAATCTCTAGCTTGGATATGCCCCTAATTAGTGCACTACCCCTCCAGTGGGGTCTGAACCTGTCTATCCCCATAAAAAGAGTTTTGGAGGGATCCCTATCGTGTACCAGTAAATAGTGTTTAGACACTGAATGATTCCTAAACCCAGTAATTATGTTAGTGATGTGTTCGTTAAGTCGCACCTGGAGAGGTCGCTTTGTCCTGCCCACATATTGTAGGCCACATGGGCACTGCAACAAATAAACGACTCTCTCAGTGGTGCAAGTAATGAACGGTTTGATGTTATGCGTTTCTTGTGTGCTAGTAGAGGTAAAAAAGGTAGTCCGTCTATGGGAACATGCATTTAAAGTACAAACCCTACATTTCCTACATTGGTAGAAGTCAGTTAATTGGTCAAAAAAGGTTGGTTTTTATAGTTGGAGGGTTCAAAATATTGGGGGCCAACTGATTCCGTATAGAGGGCGCTCCCCTGAAGACTACACGAGGCCTATCCGGCAGGATGTTATTAAGAATCATATCACTTTTAATTACATGCCAGTGCTTATAAACTAAATTTTTAATGCTGTTATGTTGTAAGGAAAAGGACGTAACAAAAGGGACACCTAAATCTAAATTATCCCTACCATCAGAGCTCTTCTCAGCTAGCAGATCATTTCTATTAACAAGTTGTACATTTTCAAGGGTTCTATCAAGGGAATCTTTAGAATATCCCTTCTCCAAAAACCTATCAGTAAGGATCTTAGCTTGTGCAACAAATTCCACATGGCTGGAGCAGTTCCTTTTAATCCGAAGGTACTGACTCTTTGGGATCGACTCCAGCCATGGGCGATAATGGCAACTATCAACTGGTATAAACGAGTTTCTGTCGGTTTCTTTGAAAAACGTGGACGTGACCAACTTGTCACCATCCACAGAAATTCTAAGATCCAAAAAATTAATAGTGGTCTGACTTATCTCATAATTCAGTTTAATCCCAATAGAGTTAGTATTAAGGATAGACAAAAAATTTTGCAAGGCCGGGAGCTCACCATCCCATAGGAGGAGGATGTCATCTATATATCTAGCCCATAGGACCAGCTGGGAAATGTCCTGGGCATAGATGACATCCTCCTCCCATTTCCCCATAAAGAGGTTGGCGAGGCTGGGGGCGTATTTAGCCCCCATAGCCACCCCCACATCCTGTCTATAAAAGTTGTTGCTAAACCAAAAATAATTGTGAGAGGCGGCGTACCTTAATAAATCCATCAAAAATGATATTTGGGCCTGAGCAAGATCAGAATCCCTAATTAAAAAATGTTCAACAGCCTGAAAACCCAATACATGTGAAATGTTGGTGTACAGGGATGTCACGTCAGCAGTGACTAGCCACATCCCTGTACAATATTGGACCCCAGTGAGTAATTGAATAATGTGTTTGGAATCCTTAACGTATGAGGGCAACCTCTGTACCAAAGGTTGTAAGAAAAAATCAATATATCTGCCCACCCAGGACGTCAATGAATCAATACCACTGACAATAGGACGTCCCGGGGGGCAGACAGGATTCTTATGTAATTTTGGTAAGTAATAGATGGTAGGGGTACGTGGGGCCGTGGGTATTAGATATAGGCCCTCCTTCTCCGTAAGAATCCCCATCTGCCTACCTCTCTTTACTAGTAATTTCAATGTTTTCAGATATTTTGCTTTGGGGTCAGAGGGGAGAAGTGTATACGTGGTATTATCATCCAGGATCCTATGCATTTCTTTCATATAATCTTGTCGGTCTAAAACAACAATCCCCCCCCCCCCTTATCAGCTGGTCTAATGACCAATTCTCTGTTGTTACACAGAGAATTCAAACCCTCCTGTAGGGTTTTATTAAGTCTAGCCCTCTTAACTTCCAGTTGTTCTAAATCCCTAAGAATACCATCTCTGAAAACCCGTAATGCTGGTGCCAGTGTGCCTGGAGGGTTGAATAAGGAGGCATTTCTTAACCCTGAATGGGTAATCCCCATATCATTAACCCCAACATCACTAATGGGATGATTAGCCATATATCTTTTAATACTTAGTTTCCTGACAAATTTATGAATATCCATAAAAGTTTGGAATTTATTAAGTCTAGTGGGGGGACAAATTTAAGCCCCTTATCCAATATGGCTTTTTCAGAATTAGTTAATGTTTTGGAGCTGAGGTTAAAAATCCCTGTACCGACTATATTTTGGGCCTTTTGTGTGGCTCGTATCCGCCTCCCCCCTCTGATTCCTCTCCTCTTACTCCTAACCTTTTGGTACCCTGAGTTGGTTTTTGAAAACCCCAACAGTTGGAATCGATAGGGGCAGAAGCACCCATAGGGGGCATCTGTCCATTGGGAGTTGGATATGGCAGAGTGGGGGTATTATCTCCACTCTGATTAAGGTTTCCATCAGGGCCCTCTCTATCTAACAGAGGGAAGAAAAAATTAGAAGTGGGTATATTAGCCTCCCATTCTGTCTCTGTCGTCGGGAACTCAGATCTTATTTGTGGGTAATCAGAGTAACCCCTACCGTGAGTCCTCCAAGCTTCATATTGGTTTATAGGGCGCCCTCTACCCCTTTGATTATAATAGGGACCCCGACCTCTACCTCTCTGGGGTGGTGGTGTCCTATATTGGGGCGCATACCCCTGCTGGTGCATCATGGGGTTATAATCCAAGGGTTGAGTGGACCGGGGAGGTCCGCTGTATCTTGGTTGTCCTCTAAGGGAACCCCTATAGTTTGCATTATTTACCCTATGAGGTGATTGCCTATAGTGTTCATTCCCTACTTTACTTTGCGCTGCTCGTCCCCATTGAGAACGTCCTTTTGATGACGAAACGCGTCTGGGTACGCACGCAGCGACGCTACCACGTGACCAGGAAGTAGGACGAGCTTCGCTTCCATGTTTTTATGCCGGTCGGCAATTTATATTTTATGCGATACAAGTTCTTTTATTCTGTAAGTGCATTACTTTACTCATTAAATCTGGTTTTAAACGTACTTCACCATGGAAATTTATCATTTATATTCTGGGTTGTATACTGATGGTATGGACTTCGCGCTAATGTGGACGAATCAAAGTGTTCCTTGTCAACTACTGATCAGCTCCTAGTTTGACATAGAGCCTGCTTATCACCATGAGTCGGTAAGCACAATCTACAGCCACGGTGGTGGGTTTCTTTTCACTTCCCTCCCCTTCTTTTTTTGGTTGTTCCTGTGTGCTCACCAGGGTGTTTGGTATGTCTGTTTGTCCATGCTAAGCATCTGATATACTACACTATGGCCAGTTTTTTTTTCTGTTTGTTTCTTCTCCTGCATCCATTGAGGGGACTTTAATCTGAAAACGGAAGGTGCTGACTGGTTTATTATCCCTAAGGCCCTGGCAGGGTTTTATGCCATCTGCTCATTATCACTGAAGTTCTGGTAAGGGCAATCATAGCTCATTTTGGATTGTTACCTACAATTAAGCTGA
Organism: Aquarana catesbeiana; assembly: GCF_042186555.1. Lineage (NCBI taxonomy): Eukaryota > Metazoa > Chordata > Amphibia > Anura > Ranidae > Aquarana > Aquarana catesbeiana. The sequence goes on from NC_133336.1 coordinate 126,713,164, forward strand.
ACATCCTACTATCTTTGAAGATTTGGACTTTTTCTGTGTTTATTATTGCTTTTCATAATTTTATCAATATTTGTTGGTGGTAGGCAACATTCCACCTTACCTAATATTTTTTGTTTAGCGCAGTTTATCATTTTTCTTTATTCTGATTGGTGTTGTCGCACTGTTTACTGCTGCTCATTTATATGTGTTTCTAGCGCGGAATTTTTATTATATACTGTATTTTGACCTATTTTATGCAGCTGGATATAATTTGTGTTGTTCAGTAACGCAAAAGGTATGGATATATTTGAGTTTCGTGCCACTAATGTGGTTAATGTTGAAGGGGTTTTTGAGGCATACACTAGTGATGATAGTGATCTGGGGGGAACTTTAATGAGACTCAAGAATCTCATGGTCTCCGAGAACCATACCAAATGGGATATAGCCTACTTAGAAACCTATATTAAACATTCAATGGTCCCCAGAAGCCTTAGGTGGGATGTGGCGCCCCAAAAGGGAGATGTGGATTTAGAAGGTTGGTTTAAATATTTCAATCAAGCAGGTATTTCTCTGATCAGATTCCTGATTGATAGGAAAACCATTAAGCTAGCTAAGCTTGATGATGAGATTAAGATCATTAAAGAGAAATTACACCCCCTTATGGGGAGTGAGGAATATCTGGCCAAATCCCAGAATCTCCTAAAAATTCTTGAAAAGGAAGATAAGGATCAAAGGATCAAGAAAAAGAAAAAATTCAATAGAGACCTCTCAGATTATCATGTTAAAATCGTTTTTGATTGGCAGAAAAAACTCCTTGAAGATTTAGCCAAACAAAACGATACTGAGATGGAAATCGGTGTAACTACTGAATCTAGTAATTCATGTAGGGGTCCTCCAGTGGTGCCGTACAATTTGAATAAGCGGGGGGCTCCCCATACGAAACCAACAAGTAAAGTAGGGAATGAACACTATAGGCAATCACCTCATAGGGTAAATAATGCAAACTATAGGGGTTCCCTTAGAGGACAACCAAGATACAGCGGACCTCCCCGGTCCACTCAACCCTTGGATTATAACCCCATGATGCACCAGCAGGGGTATGCGCCCCAATATAGGACACCACCACCCCAGGGAGGTAGAGGTTGGGGTCCCTATTATAATCAAAGGGGTAGAGGGCGCCCTATAAACCAATATGAAGCTTGGAGGACTCACGGTAGGGGTTACTCTGATTACCCACAAATAAGATCTGAGTTCCCGACGACAGAGACAGAATGGGAGGCTAATATACCCACTTCTAATTTTTTCTTCCCTCTGTTAGATAGAGAGGGCCCTGATGGGAACCTTAATCAGAGTGGAGATAATACCCCCACTCTGCCATATCCAACTCCCAATGGACAGATGCCCCCTATGGGTGCTTATGCCCCTATGGATTCCAACTGTTGGGGTTTTCAAAAACCAACTCAGGGTACCAAAAGGTTAGGAGTAAGAGGAGAGGAATCAGAGGGGGGAGGCGGATACGAGCCGCACAAAAGGCCCAAAATATAGTCGGTACAGGGATTTTTAACCTCAGCTCCAAAACATTAACTAATTCTGAAAAAGCCATATTGGATAAGGGGCTTAAATTTGTCCCCCCCACTAGACTTAATAAATTCCAAACTTTTATGGATATTCATAAATTTGTCAGGAAACTAAGTATTAAAAGATATGTGGCTAATCATCCCATTAGTGATGTTGGGGTTAATGATATGGGGATTACCCATTCAGGGTTAAGAAATGCCTCCTTATTCAACCCTCCAGGCACACTGGCACCAGCATTACGGGTTTTCAGAGATGGTATTCTTAGGGATTTAGAACAACTGGAAGTTAAGAGGGCCAGACTTAATAAAACCCTACAGGAGGGTTTGAATTCTCTGTGTAACAACAGAGAATCGGTCATTAGACCAGCTGATAAGGGGGGGGGGGATTGTTGTTTTAGACCGACAAGATTATATGAAAGAAATGCATAGGATCCTGGATGATAATACCACGTATACACTTCTCCCCTCTGACCCCAAAGCAAAATATCTGAAAACATTGAAATTACTAGTAAAGAGAGGTAGGCAGATGGGGATTCTTACGGAGAAGGAGGGCCTATATCTAATACCCACGGCCCCACGTACCCCTACCATCTATTACTTACCAAAATTACATAAGAATCCTGTCTGCCCCCCGGGACGTCCTATTGTCAGTGGTATTGATTCATTGACGTCCCGGGTGGGCAGATATATTGATTTTTTCTTACAACCTTTGGTACAGAGGTTGCCCTCATACGTTAAGGATTCCAAACACATTATTCAATTACTCACTGGGGTCCAATATTGTACAGGGATGTGGCTAGTCACTGCTGACGTGACATCCCTGTACACCAACATTTCACATGTATTGGGTTTTCAGGCTGTTGAACATTTTTTAATTAGGGATTCTGATCTTGCTCAGGCCCAAATATAATTTTTGATGGATTTATTAAGGTACGCCGCCTCTCGCAATTATTTTTGGTTTAGCAACAACTTTTATAGACAGGATGTGGGGGTGGCTATGGGGGCTAAATACGCCCCCAGCCTCGCCAACCTCTTTATGGGGAAATGGGAGGAGGATGTCATCTATGCCCAGGATATTTCCCAGCTGGTCCTATGGGCTAGATATATAGATGACATCCTCCTCCTATGGGATGGTGAGCTCCCGGCCTTGCAAAATTTTTTGTCTATCCTTAATACTAACTCTATTGGGATTAAACTGAATTATGAGATAAGTCAGACCACTATTAATTTTTTGGATCTTAGAATTTCTGTGGATGGTGACAAATTGGTCACGTCCACGTTTTTCAAAGAAACCGACAGAAACTCGTTTATACCAGTTGATAGTTGCCATTATCGCCCATGGCTGGAGTCGATCCCAAAGAGTCAGTACCTTCGGATTAAAAGGAACTGCTCCAGCCATGTGGAATTTGTTGCACAAGCTAAGATCCTTACTGATAGGTTTTTGGAGAAGGGATATTCTAAAGATTCCCTTGATAGAACCCTTGAAAATGTACAACTTGTTAATAGAAATGATCTGCTAGCTGAGAAGAGCTCTGATGGTAGGGATAATTTAGATTTAGGTGTCCCTTTTGTTACGTCCTTTTCCTTACAACATAACAGCATTAAAAATTTAGTTTATAAGCACTGGCATGTAATTAAAAGGGGTCTGAACCTGGGGATAGACAGGTTCAGACCCCACTGGAGGGGTAGTGCACTAATTAGGGGCATATCCCAGCTAGAGATTAGCTGGATCCATAGGTTGAGGACATACGCCCCTTACGGGTTGAACATCGATATGGATGTTAATGCCTTTATAGATAACTCCTGATTTATTTTTAATTTTTATTTTTATTTTTGAGTGTGCTTTTATATGAGATGTGTACTTGTTCTGAGATGCTTGCTGGAGGACACTATGTTCACATTTTTGATATAATGATGGGCTTTTGTACTTTCAGACAAGTAATGAATTTAATATTCATTTATTTTTATATTTAAATATAATTTTTGGTCTGTTTGGTATGCTTTTTCACTCAACGTGGTTACTTGCAGTAACCAAATGTTGACACATATAAGTTATGGTGGGTATTTTTTCTGTTATTTTTTCCTTTTTTTGCTCTCCTTAATTTTTATCTATATAATATATTAGATGTTGGGTCTTACCCCATTTATTTATTCATTTCATTCCTCTCACACTTACCCACACTTATTATGGAGTTGAAATACACCTTTGATGGGATTTATTTAATCCTCTTATGAGGCTTATTATTATTATATTCTTTTGGGTTATATTATGGTATTTATGACTGCATTCGGTCATGCCTATATATTTTAGTCATTCATTATGATTTTCCCTTATTATTATTATTATTTTTTCATTATTTTAGTTACCTTCAGATAATAAGTTTTTATGTTTATGGCTAAATTGCTGTATATGCTTCCGGGTACGTGCCTTCTGTGCGTCTTAATTTTGAGGCGCGCTGCTTGCTCGTCCCGTTAGAGTTAGGGCAATTGCCCACATCCATCATGGCGGGTTAGTCTGTTCCGCTGGTACTGTGCAAATTTCAACTATGCACACATCCCAGGGGAAGTTAGGGCATTGTGACCACATCTAAGATGGCGTCCTTATGCTTGCAACTCAGAACGAGGCTTGGATGCCTATATATTTGGTGGTGGCTCACTGCGCTGCTCGTCCCCATTGAGAACGTCCTTTTGATGACGAAACGCGTCTGGGTACGCACGCAGCGACGCTACCACGTGACCAGGAAGTAGGACGAGCTTCGCTTCCATGTTTTTATGCCGGCCGGCGATTTATACTCTATGCGATACAAGTTCTTTTATTCTGTAAGTGCATTACTTTACTCATTAAATCTGGTTTTAAACCTACTTCACCATGGAAAGTTTATCATTTATATTCTGGGTTGTATACTGATGGTATGGACTTCGCGCTAATGTGGACGAATCAAAGTGTTCCTTGTCAACTACTGATCAGCTCCTAGTTTGACATAGAGCCTGCTTATCACAGTGAGTCGGTAAGCACAATCTACAGCCACGGTGGTGGGTTTCTTTTCACTTCCCTCCCCTTCTTTTTTTGGTTGTTCCTGTGTGCTCACCAGGGTGTTTGGTATGTCTGTTTGTCCATGCTAAGCATCTGATATACTACACTATGGCCAGTTTTTTTTCTGTTTGTTTCTTCTCCTGCATCCATTGAGGGGACTTTAATCTGAAAACGGAAGGTGCTGACTGGTTTATTATCCCTAAGGCCCTGGCAGGGTTTTATGCCATCCGCTCATTATCACTGAAGTTCTGGTAAGGGCAATCATAGCTCATTTTGGATTGTTACCTACAATTAAGCTGAACATCCTACTATCTTTGAAGATTTGGACTTTTTCTGTGTTTATTATTGCTTTTCATAATTTTATCAATATTTGCTGGTGGTAGGCAACACTTCCACCTTACCTAATATTTTTTGTTTAGCACAGTTTATAATTTTTCTTTATTCTGATTGGTGTTGTCGCACTGTTTACTGCTGCTCATTTATATGTGTTTCTAGCGCGGAATTTTTATTATATACTATTTTCCTGAACTGAAACAGCCTGTCCTCCATTTGCAGATACTGTAGCATTGCTGCCATCTTGATCAGACTTAAATGAAACTTTTTCCACAACATTCTCCCTTACAGGCTGAGGGACAACATCCTCCTCCTCATCTGATGAGTCAGTGCCACTCAAGGGAGATTCCATTTCCATAATGGTCTGCAGCAATCCGCCATTTTCCTCAACCTCCTCCTGAGATGACCCAGGCTGCTGGGGAGGGAGGGAGGCAGATACTGACTCAGGTGCAACAGATTCTGAGACAGGGGTAGTACTGGGGCCACCATGTGAAGCCACTTCCTTACCCCCCATCCATACTGTCGCCATTGGTCTGGCATCCACCCTCTGGCTGGTACTGGCACAGGCACTCACCTTCATCTGTTGGAATCTCTCCTCATTCTCATATTTTTCTTTAAATGCACCGCTGCTTTCCTTTAGAGAAGCGACCAACTTCTCCTGCTTCTTCAATGCCTCCTCCAGAGACTTTATCTTGGAGTCTTCCCTCTTACTGCTCCCAGACTTACTGTGCAGAGATTTCTTTTTCCTGAAATCTGCTTTTAGGACAGCAAGTTTCTGTTACTCTTTGGTAATACGACGAAGTCTATTCACCACTTTATCCTGGAATGCTGATAAGGACTCCCCTTGCATGGGGACAGGCCCAGGATCCAATGCAGCATGAGCACATGGTGTAGGCCTCAGTGCATCTGGGGAGCCTCCACCTTAGTCTTCCCCAACATGCTTCATGCTTGCCTGGGAAAAGCCTGCAGGACAGGCCCAGGCTTGCTGCTTCGCTCAGCTGAGATCACAGGAGAATGAGCCAACAGCACCTTGCAAAACAGCACCACCTGGTGGAGAAGCTCATGTGAGTGTAACTGCTATTATTGCTGCTGTTTTTACTCTATTAAAAAATACTACACTGGGGAGATAGGCGGAGCCTAGAGGAGCAGACATGCATTGTTAGAGCTCCGCACCGCTGAGGAGAGAAGAGAAGGACAAAGCGGAGCCTGCAGGCTCAAAAGGTATCCATTTGAACCTTTTTGCCCCAGGGAACAAACTGTGAAAGTTTGGGCAGGAAATGTGGTACTGGGAGGAAGCCGTGGCAGAAATAAAAATCACCTCACAAAGAGCTCCCAGGCACTCACTGCAACTAAAGCAGCTCCAGTCACCTCACAATATACAGCATCAGGGCGCTCTCACAGACAGAAAATGTCACAGCAAGACTCTCCATTTGAGTCAGATACAGAACAAATCCTCTCACAAACTTCTCCACAAGCCTCCTCAGCATCCCCAGTAATATTATTACAATTTGAAAAGATGCTTCATAAGGCTTTAAAACAAACCTCACCCCAAATAACAAAAAGCCTAACCAAAGAAATAAGAGAGCTGGGAAACCGCACCGCAGCCCTAGAAATAAAAATGGATGAAATTGAAATTACAACCCAAGTAAATATAACAGAATTGGAACAATTAAAAGAAGAGAATATAATACTTCAAACTTAGCTCGAAGATTACGAAAATAGAGCCAGACGTTCAAACTTGCGCATAAGGGGAATACCTGAAACTGTGACAGACCTGCAATCTACTATTACTGCTCTATTACAAGAACTAAAGCCAGATATCCCTATTGAACGTTTAGAACTGGACAGAGTACACAGAGCCCTCACAGCCAAAAAGAAAGATGGACCCCCACGTGATATAATCACAAAATTTCATTATTACAGAACGAAAGAACAAATACTAATTGCTGCAAGAGAAAAAAGGAACTTAATTTTCAATGACACAATTATGAAATTTTTGCTGACCTATCCCAACTTACTATTACTAAAAGACGATCCATGAAACCCCAACTAATGGAACTGCAATGCCAAAACATTATGTATCAATGGGGCTTCCCCTTTTCAGTCAGATTTAACTACCAAGGTACAATTTACAGAAGCAGATCAGCAGATGAACTACAACAAACCCTTTTAAAATTAAATCTGACAGAACCCACAAGCAGCAACTCTCCCACACGCAGAAGAATGGCATCATCTTCACCTTCAGGCAGCACCCAGAAAATTTCAGAACAAAATGGGAATCATCATTCTCATAAAAGAGGCCGTTATGCCACATCATCCATGGACCAAGAAGATTCAATGGACTGACATCCTAATTCCTGATATCTCTTCATTTATTAAGAGATGGTTCTCTATAAAAAACCTGTATTTATAACTGAATGTGACTGCATTCTGATAGTCACACACTGTGTGGGATCATGTTACATTCCAGTTATATTTCTTATTACTTCTGATTCATATAGCCTTAGAATATATAAGTGAAATAAGGAAATTCTTGTTCAGTTATATATTTTCAGGTAATAACAATAGATTTATTACTTTTTAGGACAAATATGTTCAATAATCCAGAAGTAATGGAAGCTTTTTCTTTCTTTTCTTAAAAGAAATATATTATTACCTAACTAGTTCCTAGAACTATGGAAGCTTTTTCTTTCTTTTCTTAAAAGAAATATATTATTACCTAACTAGTTCCTAGAACTATGTTTTTGTTTATTCAAATCTGAAGCAATACAACCTCAATTTTATGAGTTAACATATCTAAACAGTTACATATGAATAAAATATGTAATTGTTTACTCTAAAAGGGTTAAAATCCCAAAATAATTCAAACTATCTTCATCAATACCAAAGTTATTAACAGTACCTTTCTAACTGAATTATTTAGCCTAGGGCAAGACTAACCATATACAACCACCCTGGAATAAATAATTTCAACAAAAACCATATTCTGCACTCCAATTAATGAATCATCATTTTGATGTCTTTTGACATAGCACTTCTCTCCTGTAAGCGGAAGATCCGTATACCCCCATTAGCCCTCCTCATTCTCCCAACCATATTATGTGGGAGTGTGACGAAGGCACTTATTCCCCTGAGAGAGATATTTATTCTCTTTCACGGGTAAATTGTGATTACTTGCAAAAAATAATTTATACAATGTATCATCTAATCTCATATGTTTTTTGTTTACTCTTTACTCCAGAATTCACTGGTTTCTTTTCTATCTTTTCATCTCTTCAGTCCACACAGGTTGATCTGCGCAGTCAGCTCTGCATAACAAAAAGTAAGTCAAAACTATTTGATCTGTTGCCATGGCACCACTGAATATACTTTCCCTGAATGTTCAGGGAATAAATGTCCCTCAAAAAAGGACCAAAGCCTTCCGTACTTTCCATAACAAGAAGGCTCACATAGTATGCCTCCAAGAAACACACTTCACCAAAGATTCTACTCCAAAATATGTTTCTCCTTTTTATCAACAAATTTACACGGCTTCTGCCTGTACCAAACAAAGGGGAACTCTAATTGCATTTCACTGATCCACACCATTCACCTTATCATCAGAAATTAAAGACCCAGAAGGTAGATACCTGATACTCATGGGTTATATAATGGATACAGCAATCACAGTGATTTCCTACTACGCTCCTAACAAACAACCTACACCATTCCTCTCACATATATTACAAGTGATTAATACACACAAAATAGGAACAGTGATAATGTGCGGGGATTCGAACCAGGTCCTCCTCCCATTTCTAGATAAATCACCTTTTACACCATCCAAAATAACCTCTAGATTACCTTTTTCTCAACTTCTTTCCAAATACAATCTGGTAGATTCGTGGAGAGAAAGTAACCCAATGAAAAAGAAATTCACTTATTTCTCGCACCCTCATCAAACCTTCACCAGAATAGATCATATTTTTCTAACAATAGGAATGATACCAGAAATTATTGCATGAGATATAATTCCGATTCCGTGGTCTGACCATAATGCAGTATACACTACTATAGCCTCAGCCATACCAAAAGCGCATGACCCAACGTGGTACTTACCGGACATAATGCTCAAACACCCACTACATCAGATGGCCATTGAACAAGCTTTAAAGGAATACATATTAATTAATAATACAACAGACATTTCCCCAATAACACTGTGGGAAGCTCATAAGCCTGTCTTGTGTGGTACAATACAAAGACAAATGGCACTATTTAAACGGGAACGCAAAAATCTAGCAAAAAAACTAGAACTCAGTTTTAATGCAGCCTACATATCATTCCAAGATAATCCATCTCAGAGTACAAAATCTCATCTGGAAAAATCTAGATTGGAATACGATCTATTTCTCACTGAGTCAGTTGATAAATCCTTCAAACGCTCCAAACACAATTTCTACATGAATACAAACAAACCAGGTACATATTTGGCTCGGGCATTAAATTCAACTAACAAATCTTTCAAACCAATATGTTTGAAATTATCAAAAAATGTTTATACTTGTAATCCAGTTAAAATAGTCCATAAATTTCACTCACATCTCGCAACTTTATACAAGACAAACAATGAATTTAATCCTACAGAGGCTGAATCCTTCTTCTCAAAAATAACCTTACCTGAGTTGTCTCAGAATCAAAAAAGCAGTTTGGATGAGCCTATAACTATAGATGAAGTTGCTAACGCCATAAAAGACCTAAAACTTAACAAAAGACCAGGCCCAGATAGCTACTCGGCTTTATACTATAAAACATTCTCAGAAATACTCTCTCCCATTCTCACTGAAACTTTTAACAAACTTCTAGAAGGACATTCTTTTCCGCAAGAAACACTAATGGCAATTGTTTGTATGATCCCAAAACCCCTTTCTGATGATACTTCCTGTGTGAATTATCGGCCTATCTCTCTGTTAAACCTTGATATTAAATTATTAGCAAAAATAATAGCAAAACACCTCAATAGCATTATAGGAAAATTAATACATAGAGATCAAGTAGGCTTCATGCCAAATAGACAGGCAGGCGATAATATACGCAGGGCAGTGTTATTGGCACATATTGCTAAAAAACGGAAAATCCCTTTATGTTTTCTATCTCTCGATATTAAGAGGGCATTTGACACAGTATCCTGGCAATATATGCAATATTCATTACAAAAATGGGGTTTTGGACCCCACTTTTTAACATGGATCAAAGCATTATATAATAAACCCAAAGCCTATATAAAATATGCTGGATACAAATCTGATGCCTTTAATATCGAAAGAGGTACCCGACAGGGTTGCCCATTATCTCCCTTATTATTTGCCCTTATACTCGAACCCATGGCCCAATACATCAGAACAAACCAAACTATAACTGGCATTGAAGTAGGAGGTATTACACACAAACTATGTATATTTGCAGACGATATATTACTTTTTCTATCATCACCACAGGTCTCTGGTCCTAACTTAATACCAGCTCTTGATGGATTTGCAGCCCTATCCGGCCTTATGATTAATCCTAAGAAATGCCTAGTGCTTAATATTTCGCTCACAAACATGGAATTGATCCCGGCTAGGGCTGCACTCCCATTCATATGGGCAGAAAAATCAATCCCATATCTTGGAATTCATTTAACAGCATCTCATTCTGACTTATTCTCAACCAATTATCCTCCTGTATTAAGACAGATCACAAATCTAATAAAACAATGGTCGCAACTTCCTTTATCCTGGATAGGGAAGATTAATGCAATCAAAATGACTATTCTACCCAAATTGCTTTATCTATTCAGAGTCCTCCCTATTCCAATTCCTTCCTATTTTTTGAGAATAGTACAAAAAAGAGCAACTTCGTTTATATGGGGTTCTTCTAAACCACGTATACCTATACACACACTACATCTTCCCAAAAATAAAGGAGGCCTGGGATACCCTAATTTTACTAACTACTACAGAGCAGCACATTTGGCCAGTCTGTCCAAATACCATGCAAAACAGGAAATCCCATTATGGGTATTTATAGAGGCTTCAGAAAATGACCCTCTATTAATATCAAACTTGTTATGGCTTGATCCTAAAGACCGCTTTAAAATTCATAATCCCATAACTAAACACTTCTTATCTCTCTGGGATAAACTAAAAACCAAATATCAGTTACAATCTCCACACAATCCTCTCCTTTCTTTTATCAGAAATCCGGCCTTTTATCCGGCATGGATCTACCCAAATTCTTTTAAAGCTTGGACAACATCAGGCATTCAGACACTAAATGACTTCATAGCATCTAAATCATTCCTTTCATTCCCATCGCTTAGAGAAAAATATGATCTACCAAACTCTGAGATATTTAGATATCTCCAAATCAAAAATTTCTATACACCATTCCTAAAGGGGGATACACCATTATCCCAATTATCCATTTTTGAATCAATCTGTACAAAAGATCCATTTGCTAAAGGTACAATTTCATCACTTTATAATCAATTATATGGAGTAGTAAATCTTAATAGACCCTCTTACGTTCAGAGGTGGGAGGAGGACCTGGGACGAACTTTAGAAGACACGGACTGCTCTAATATATGGCTCACATCTAAGTCAACTTCACCCAACATCTTAGCACTGGAGACAAATTATAAAGTCCTAACTCGCTGGTACCTTGTACCCGCTAGAGTGGCAAAATTTTCACCTAATACCTCAGCTCTTTGTTTTCGAGGATGCCCAGAAATAGGCACACATTTACACATATGGTGGACGTGCCCAGTAATCCAAACCTTCTGGAAGGAAGTCTTCGTGATTGCATCTAAAATATTTAAAAAAATAATACAACCAGATCCATATATAACTTTACTTAATCTAAAACCGGAATGGTTAACACTCTCTCAATTCAAACTTATAATCCAACTAATAACGGCTGCAAAACAAACAGTGGCCAAGGCATGGAAATCTCCTACATTGATACTAGCAGAAACAATTCACAGAATGAATAATACAATGTCCCATGCTAAGATGGTAGCCATCGATCAAAATCAAATTCCAAAATTTGAAAAACTTTGGCATCCTTGGATAAAACAACAGTTCCTGTCAAATTTCAATGACTCTGTCCTGTTGCCATGGTAACAGATTAAATGACTTACAGAGACACCCATTCTAAGGCTTCAAAGAGAACTAAAAAGAATAATAAACTGACGAGCGGGACAACCTTCTGGACCATACCTCTGCCTTTCTACCCTTTTTCTTCTTTCTCTTTCCTTTTCTCCACCTTACGATTAAAGCTCATTATCAGAATTTATTTGACCTATATACACTCTACCTGTAAACAATATGTATAGTAGGTATAAATCATTTAAATAACTACAAAAGTAACTAAGGAAATGATATATATCTTTAATTTAGGTTTACGTGAACCCAATGTTTAATATTTGAAATTTCATGATATTTACCTATATAAACCCCACTGTAAAACAATGAGCTTACTTTATAGATCCTTGTAAACTTACTTTATGTATCTTTATAATATTGTATACTCAATAAACTTCTTTTGACAAGCAAAAAACACTACACTATGGGACTTTCATCTGTGTCTCCTGTGGAGTATTTTTTTACATTCTAGCTCCTTCCTGAGTGGCCATTGGAGTGGATTCATGCCATTAGTGGAACCAATTTGGGGTTCCCAAAGTGTTTCTTGACCATCCTGTAAAAATGGGTCAAACAACTCTGGCGAGTGGCCATTTTCATACTAAGCACTCGTGGTGGAAGAGCTAGAAGTTTTATCTCAGAGGATTCCGTTTTGATGTTGGGATTTATTCTCTTATGGACTTTATGCTTGCTTATTTTCTCATTAATGTGCACATTTGAGTTTGATGCAGTGTTTTTCTTTGTGACAGTTTTTATATGAACATGTATAGCGCCTTATTCTTTATTTTATAATTTCGCACAGTTCCAGCGATTCGTTCATTTTAAAGGGGGCAGCTGGTTGTTTATTTATATGTTCTCATCCCCACAAGGTGCCATTTTTTTGGTACACATTTTTTGAAAGATGAGGTAGTGCCTCAACATGAATGCATAGACCTCATCCACCAAGACACATCCCCCAGACCAGACATGTCTTCAACTGCTCTCCCTGGAGCACAGAATGTCTTTGTGGATGGGTCTTGTTCAAGACCAAATGATAACACATACCATGCAGGGTATGCTGTTGTTCAGCTGCCATCTCACAAATCCATCTCACATTCCACACTTGTCACAAGCCTGTTAGAAGCCATACAACTACCAAAATCCATTGCTACAGTGGGGCAAAAAAGTATTTAGTCAGCCACCAATTGTGCAAGTTCTCCTACTTAAAAAGATGAGAGAGGTCTGTAATTGTCATCATAGGTATACCTCAACTATGAGAGACAAAATGTGGAAACAAATCCAGACAATCACATTGTCTGATTTTTGAAAGAATTTATTTGGAAATTATGGTGGAAAATAAGTATTTGGTCACCTACAAACAAGCAAGATTTCTGTCTCTCACAGACCTGTATCTTCTTCTTTAAGAGGCTTCTTTGTCCACCACTCATTACCTGTATTAATGGCACCTGTTTGAACTTGTTATCAGTATAAAAGACACCTGTCCACAACCTCAAAACAGTCACACTCCAAACTCCACTATGGTGAAGACCAAAGAGCTGTCGAAGGACACCAGAAACAAAATTGCAGACCTGCACCAGGCTGGGAAGACTGAATCTGCAATAGGGAAGCAGCTTGGTGTGAAGAGATCAACTGTGGGAGCAATAATTAGAAAATGGAAGACATACAAGACTATTGATAATCTCCCTCGATCTGGGGCTCCACGCAAGATCTCACCCCGTGGGGTCAAAATGATCAGAACAACGGTGAGCAAAAATCCCAGAACCACACGGGGGGACCTAGTGAATGACCTGCAGAGAGCTGGGACCAATGTAACAAAGGCTACCATCAGTAACACACTATGCCGCCAGGGACTCAGATCCTGCAGTGCCAGACATGTCCCCCTGCTTAAGCCAGTACATGTACGGGCCCATCTGAGGTTTGCTAGAGAGCATTTGGATGATCCAGAAGAGGATTGGGAGAATGTCATATGGTCAGATGAGACCAAAGTAGAACTGTTTGGTAGAAAAACAACTCGTCGTGTTTGTAGGAGAGAGAATGCTGAGTTGCAACCAAAGAACACCATACCTACTGTGAAGCATGGGGGTGGCAACATCATGCTTAGGGGCTGTTTCTCTGCAAAGGGAACAGGACGACTGATCTGTGTACATGAAAGAATGAATGGGGCCACGTATTGTGAGATTTTGAGTGCAAACCTCCACCCATCAGCAAGGGCATTGAAGATGAAATGTGGCTGGGTCTTTCAGCATGACAATGATCCCAAACACACTGCCCAGGCAACGAAGGAGTGGCTTCGTAAGAAGCATTTCAAGGTCCTGGAGTGGCCTAGCCAGTCTCCAGCTCTCAACCCCATAGAAAACCTTTGGAGGGAGTTGAAAGTCCGTGTTGCCCAGCGACAGCCCCAAAACATCACTGCTCTAGAGGAGATCTGCATGGAGGAATGGGCCAACATACCAGAAACAGTGTGTGACAACCTTGTGAAGACTTACAGAAAACGTTTGACCTCTGTCATTGCCAACAAAGGATATATAACAAAGTATTGAGATGAACTTTTGATATTGACCAAATACTTATTTTCCACCATAATTTGCAAATAAATTCTTTCAAAAATCAGACAATGTAATTGTCTGGATTTGTTTCCACATTTTGTCTCTCATAGTTGAGGTTTACCTATGATGACAATTACAGGCCTCTCTCATCTATTTAACTGGGAGAACTTGCACAATTGGTGGCTGACTAAATACTTTTTTGCCCCGCTGTATATTGCACTGTAAGACACATACAGGTCAGCAAGATGACATAGCCAAAGGAAATGCTTTAGCTACAAAGCAGCAAGAGAGGCAGCATTCACACAGCCAGCAGACATCCAAATGCCATTGCTCTCACCTGAAATCTCACTCCTAGATCAAAAATTGCATGATCTCCAAACATATGCTACAGACAAAGATATCCAACAATGGAATGCTGTAGGTGTGCAGAAAAGCTCAGAATCTGAGCTTGTCTGCCATGAGGGGAGACCATGTATTCCTGTAGCAAGTGCTCCTTTATTCATTGCACAATACCATGGTGTAGGACACATAGGCTGGCAGGTCGCGTGTGAATTATTAGATAAAGATTTTTACATTCCTGGTCTTCCCTCCTTCGTGAAGGCATATGTTTCCAGATAGATCACATGCATCCGGAATAATCCCAGGAACCTTCACAAGGCAAAACATGAACACCTAATCTCTCCGTCCACACCATTCACTCATTTACAAATTGATTTCACACACATGCCTAAGTTAGGTAGAAAGAAGAATACCTACTTGTAATAGTGGACATGTTCTCAAGATGGATAGAAATGTTTGTCACAACAAAGAAAGATGCAAACAGTAGTGAGAATTCTTACATAGGAAATTATTCCCAGATGGGGATGCCCGCTTCAGATCAACTCAGACAATGGCCTTGCATTTGTGTCCAAAGTCTGCCAAGATCTAGTAAAAAGGCTCAAAATTGACTGGACGTTTCACATACCTTATCACCCTCAAAGTTCAGGTATAGTGGAAAGGATGAACAGAACCATTAAGGATAAGATCAGGAAGGCCACTGGAGGTACGTATACCAATTGGAAGAAGGTCCTCCCAGCAGTTCTGGCTGAGGTAAGAATGACACTCTAAGAAAACAGGATACTCTCCTTTTGAAGTCCTAATGGATAGGCCATTCCTCATCCCATGGGCCAGACAGCCACTTATGTTAGAAAGAGGGTACCTTGATCTCATTCAGGAAGAATATGTAAGAAAACTTATTGAAACTTTGGATGAAATTAAAAGAAATTTTGCTCGCACCTCTCCTTCTTCACAGGAACCTACACACCCTTTCCAGGTGGGTGACACCATGGTGGTCCAGCAATTGAACCGCACCAAGAAGCAGGAGTATCCCTTCGGACCCCCAACCACAGTGTATGCAGTTACCCGCACAGCTATTCTGGTAGAGGGACAACAGGCCTGGATTCATGCCAGTCGTGTGAAGAAGGTGAACCAAACACCTAAGAGGAAGATTAAAGACAAAGAAGGTGAAGTAAGCAGTGAAAATCCTCAAATAGTGAGTGAAGCAGGTGGTCAAGACTCTGAAAAAGATGACCTCGCTTATTTCACCACAGACTTCCTTGTGCCTCCTATTCTTGATCACTTTGATTGTGTTCCTACCCACATGGATCATAACTAACTGTATATATCACCCTGACTTGGGTGCCATACAAGGCATATGTGGAGCACAACCTATACATGACACACGTAACAGGTCAAAAAGAGAATCATTGGAAGAAAATGAGATGGGGAAGGGTCAACCACATTCCATGATAAAATTTTACTGATGAAGTTCAAATATGCATATGCACAAAAATCAGGTTATGAGAAATATTGGATATGTAGTAAACTGCATCCTAGTACAGCCCGTATTCCCCTTATGGCTGTACCTTTGAATATCACCCTTTTTTTAAATTAAACTCCTCCCGTTGTTTTAACCAACATATCAAGTTTATATGAAAACAACACCGTTACTTTTCCAGTAACTGGTAGAAGTAATTTTCCTGACTGGTGTTTCAATTTAGGAAATGATACACAGACTAAGCCCTCTACATGCTGTAGGTCAATATTTAACATTTCTATGTGTGAATCTAAGGGAAACTGCCTGTTCACTGTTCCACATATCTGATCCTGATTTAAACAATACCTTGCATAACTTTTCTTCCCTCCCTGGTAATGTAAGTGATATACTACACCAGTTCATAATTGCAGCACAGGACAAGTACACTCCCGGGCTTATTGCTAAGAAACCATTTGCACTAGGACAAAGTATCTATGTGTGTTGTAGGAAGGTATGTTATTCTTGTGTTCCCCTTCATGTCCAAGGATGGTGTTACTTGGCCTCTTTAGTCCCAATTATGGGAGTAATAGGTAACAATAAGGAAGAGCACCTACTTGAGGCCAGTAAGTATCTGAGACACCCTCTTAGGCATAAAATGAAGAGAGAATTGTTTACTAAGAGAGACCAGGCCTGGGCCTGGTTCCCTTCATACACAGGGTGGGGAATAGATATGATGAGAAAGCTAAATAGTTACTCTAGGGTTATTGATAATATTATGGAAAAGAACTCAGACGATATTGACCTATTAAGTATTAAGCAAAGGGCACTCAGAAAGAGGGTAGAATTACATGATCTGGCCATCGAAAGCCTGAGTGCAGCACTGACTGGTCTCTGTGAACACATGGAGGACTATGAGTGTTGTACTTGGATATACAATACCAGTATGGAGGTGAGAAAAAAGAAAGAAAGGGCGTACCGGCCATGTGCATTATCCTTTGGATGTGCATTTATTAAAAACATGATAAAAAGAAATAACTTACAAACAGTTGTAGAAGATCTCAAAGTGTAAACAGTCTTCAAATGACAGCATGCAATAAAAAATCAGCGGAGCCCACCAGAGGTACAGAGGAACTCACAGCAATCACTGCTAACTGACGCGTTTTGAGGGGAACATCCCCTCTTCTAATGCACATGGCCAATGCGCCCTTTCTTTCTTTTTTCTCATTGTCTGTTAGGATTCCCCATCCATGAGGGCAGCAAGGTCTGTGGCTATACACCATTTGTCTAGTACCCACTTGTGCGCAGGAGCATTTTTTCTTTTATCACCAGTATGGAGGTGCCTGACTATTATGACATAATTGCACAACATCGGAAAGAAGTTAATAAGTTGCAAGAAGAAGCCTATAACATTGCACAGAATTGGGATCCTCTAAAAGGTGTAGGAGGTTTTGGGCTCGGGGGAATATTTTTCTGGTTAAAAGATATCGCTGTGACAATTGTTATGGTTTTACTTTTCTTATTATTTCTGTATGCATGTTTCAAGCTTATTATGTGTTTAATTAGTAGAGCCACTAGACCCCCTGACCCAGGTGCTGAAAGTAAAGCTTACCTCAGTCTTTATTACAGTAGAAACTCTGTAGTAAAGTAAGTAATTTTTTATGACTTAAAGTGATTGTAAGGGTTCGTTTTTTTTTTTTTAATAACAAACATATTATATTTACCTCCACTGTGCAGCTTGTTTGCACAGAGTGGCCCCGAACCTGCTCTTCTGGGGTCCCCCGGCAGCTCTCGCGGCTCCCTCCCACATCAGATAACCCCCTAGGAGAAGCGCTATCCCAAAAGGGGGGGTTACCTTACGGGCGCGCTCCCGAGTCCAGCATTGGGTGTCCACAGCTGTCACGTACCTGGTAGGAGTCTGAAATGACGAGGTCAGCCTCTCTTGTATCTCCAATCCAAGCCCCACTGGAGATGGAACAGATGGTGGCAAAGATCAGGAGGAACACGAGTGCCTGTGAATGCTGCGTGCAGAACTTGCCAGAAGTGTTGCAGACTGGGAAGTGCAGGCAGGGATTCTGGTGAAGAGCTGGAACCAGCAAAGCTGAGAGGATGGATGGCCAGCACAGGTACTCGGAAACAGCGTGGAGCCAAACAGGAGACAGGAGCGAGGTCATCAGGTAAGCCGGGTTCAGTAACGGGCGGGCAGCGAGGTACCAAGGTATAAACAGGAGCAAGGTCAAACAGGAAGCCAGGATCAGGAACCGGTAATCAGAGTAATCACAGTCCAGAAACAGGGTCAGGAAGGCCAGGGTTTCAGCAACAAGAAGTCAAGTCAAACAAACAGGGTTTCAGAATCTCAGGACACAGCTGAAGATCAAGCAGCACCTGTCAGAAATCAGAGCAACCCTTAAATATGCTGTCAGGCGCCAATTGTGGCCAGATGTGTGTTCCTGCGCAAGGAAATCTGTCGACGCCCATGAATGCGCGCATGTGCACGTGTGCGTGCCGGGCGCATCCTGACAGTTCTCTTACATTGCCCCCCCCTTAAGGGCAGCCTCCGGCTGCCCTTCAAGTGTCTTTTCTCTGGGTGGCATTGAAAAAAGGCTTGCACTAGTTTGGGAGCATGCACATCTGAAGCTGGTTCCCAGGAATTTTCTTCCGACCCATAGCCTTTCCATTTAATGAGGAACTGTGTTTGGTTATGCCTTCTTCTACAGTCCCACACGGCTTCCACCTCAAATTCCTCATTCCCTTCGATGAGCAGCGGAGGAGGAATTTCAGAAACCCGATCTGGAAATGGATTTGGTACAGCTGGTTTAAACAAAGAGACATGGAATACAGGGTGGATCTTTAGATTCTTGGGTAACACCAACTCGAATGCTACTGCATTAATTTTCCTCTTGACTGGGAAGGGTCCCAAAAATTTTGGGCCAAGTTTTCTTGAAGGACAGCTCAGTTTCAAGTTTGTAGTGGAAAGCCAGACCTTGTCTCCAGGTTTAAGATTCAGATTACCTCTCTTCTTCTTGTCGAAGAACTTTTTATTGCTTGCTTGAGTCTTGGAGATTGTATCTTGCAGTAATTGGTTATTAGTACTGAGGAAGTTTAATCTTTTTTGTACAGCAGGTACAGATGATTCAATGGCCAGGTCAGGTAAGAAAGAGGGGTGGTACCCATAATTGACAAAAAAGGGTGATTGCTTGGTTGCAGAGTGGATGGAATTATTGTATGAAAATTCTGCCAGTGGGAGAAGTGATAGCCAGTCATCTTGTGCAAAAGAGGAAAAACACCATAAGTACTGCTTGAGGGTTTGATTGGTTCTTTCAGTTTGTCCATTAGTTTGTGGATGGTAGGCTGTGGAGAGGTGGAGTTCAATGTTCAGTGCTTGGCATAATGCCCTCCAAAATCTAGAAGTAAACTGCACCCCACGATCAGAGATGATGCTATCAGGGACACCATGTAATCTTACAATCTCCTTGATGAAAGCTGAGGTGGTCTCTGTGGCCGAAGGAGTTCCTTGTAAGGGTACAAAATGGGCCATCTTGGTCAGGCGATCCACCACAACAAACAAAATGCAGGACTAGGCCCTGCCCCCCAGCGCCCGCATTATTGGATTTGATTGACAGCAGTGGGAGCCAATGGCTGCGCTTCTATCAATCTATCCAATCAAGAGCAGAGAACCCCGGGCAGAGAGACAGCGCATCCCCATCGGGTCAAGTTCCAGGACTCAGGTAAGTAAAATGGGGGGCTGGGGGGGGGGGGGGGGGCAGTCACTGCCAGGTGTTTTTTCACCTTAATGCATAAGATGCGTTAAGGTGAAAAAACAAGAAGGTTTACAACCTCGTTAAGAAGGGGATTATAATAGAGCTATATGATCAACTGCAACTCCATTTTGTAATCTGCCCTCCTTTTTATAAGCTTGTTTTTAAAGAATGTACATGCCTTATCTTACACTTCTTTCTCGTTAGAGAATTTTAGACTTTTTTGCTTGAGCCAAGTTTTAATTAAAACCCCCTCTGTATGACTCATTGTGTTTAGGTGGATTCTCTGTAGTCTATGTTCTTGTAGATAAGCTATCTTTGTAAATTCCTTTCAGCTGCCTAAACTAATTGTAAGGTACCTGTGATAGGTAGTGTCTGAAGTGGAGCTTGTGTGCTGAGGATTTAATCAAAAACTTAGGTAGGTCAGGACGGCAACAGATCAGGCAAAGCGGTACACAATCGAAATCCAGAGGTCAGGCAAGCGAAAGTCATACACGAGCTGGCGGTAAAGTACAAAATCAGCAGGCTAGAGAGTAGTCAGGAATTCAGGCAGAAGTTCAAACATGGTATTCAGAGTCAAAAAGCAGTCAAAACACCCAGGAAGCTAGTCAAAACGGGCACTGAGAGATAGGAAGTGCTGCTATTTATGGGCTGCTTTGATTGTAGATTGTCCACAGCTGGCAGCAGGTGGGGCTAGTGAGTCCAAGGTAATGCATCAAACCAAGAGAACATAGCTTTAACTCCAGAGTTCCTCTGTGGAACAACAAGCAAGACTGCAGCCATGGGACCAGTAACATCCCGGTTCAAATACACCCAGGTACATGATACTAATGATGAAAAAATCTTTCTGGTTAACCCATAGAAACTTAGTAGCGAGTTTACTACTCCCCTCTTGTGTTGTAACTCACGTATAAAAAATATCATTAATAATAAAGAGTTCAGACTTGCTTTGCACACTGCCTGCTGTGTGTGTGTGTCAATGGGGTCTCCAGAATTCTATCTCCAGTAATCTATCCTTTCACATGCTAGCTGCAACTAGATAGAGATAAATCATGTGTGAAGATGTGGTCTTGGACGGTGTCTAAAAAAGAAAAGCAAAATTATGAAGTTTGTCTATGTTGCCCACTACAATAGGCTGCAAAGACAAAGTGTGTGTGTGGTGTATTGGTGTGAAGGATAAGCACCTACAGTTAGATGAGCTATTTCTCTAATCAGGTGGGGGTGGTGTCTGTAGGGTCATACATATGCTTTCTTAATCCTGTAGAGCTTGCTAGGAAAGAAGAAACAAAAATATTAGCTTGATATGATCTTATATGACTCCCACACCCTCACCCAAGTTACCTTCCCCACAGTAACAGTCACATAAACAAACTGTACATTCCAAAACAGGCTTATATACTTAATAGGACAGAACTACAAGAAAAGGGATCCAATCCAGACGGACTGGAGGCAGTGCCAGTGGCTGGTCAATAGTGGGTGGCATCAGTCAGGGAGAACCTAACAGCACAAAGAGGGAGAAGGAGAAAAGCAAACATGAGATTATAGCAGATAATTTGTTTGAGAAACATTCTCTAATTGCTTACTTGATTGAAGCAAAAGGGAATGCTTCAGGAGTAGTGGCAGGCATTGGTTCTTGATAATAGTGGCAGTGGTGGCACTGTCGTATGGGAGCTGGCATGATTGGGAGTCCACTGTCCAGGGAAATCCAACCTAATAGCACAAAGAAAAAAAGACAGAAGGGGGTTGGATGAAGGAGAAAAGAAAACATTATGGTGGACAGTATTATGTTTGCTTTTCTCCTGAACTTAGTTCGCACAAAATGACCAAATCATCTCAGTGCTGCCAGTAGGAGTACACAATCACATGTGTTCTGTCTCTCCAATCTAAGTATTGAAAGTGTGATATCCGTAACTTACAGTTACTTGTGTTGAGATGTCGATAACCCCAATCTTATTTGGATAAACAGACAGTGACTCGATCCAGACGACACCTTGTTGATCTTGTGAAGTTTAATCCATAAACTGTGAGGATCTTACAACAATGAACATCGGATAGGTCAAAAGATCATAATGTGATCCAGTCCACATATGTGCAGAAATGCATTACTGGGAGAAGGGTGGAGTTAACTATACAAAATAAGTTGAGATACAGGAAGGGGAGGAACCGGGAACAGAATAATACATATAACATTTAAAGGCATATCACAAGGCATGTGAAACATGACAACATGCATGTGGCCTGTGCCAGGAGACGTTGGCTTAGGAAGGCAAGCGGCTTGACCTTTTTGCGCTCTCAAACTGAATGCCCAAAATAACCTCAGTGATGGCAGTGGTGTTGTAGTAGTACACATTCACAACACATTCACAACTTATACATGTGGCCTGTGCCAGCAGACGAGTTAGGTTTAGGCAAGCAAGTGTTTTGGCTTTTTTGCACTCTCTCAAATGCCTAAAATAATCTCAGTGGTGGCAGTGGTGTAGTAGTAGTACAAATTAATTCACAATATCACATACAGTACATCATGTGGTCTGTGCCAGCAAACTTAGGCAGGCAAGCGGCGTGGCCTTTGGCCCTCTCAAACTGAACTTAGTGCACACACAAAATGTCCAAAATAATCTCAGTGGTGGCAGTAGTGTAGTAGTTGTACACATTCATTCACAATATTACATACAGTACATCATGTGGCCTGTACCCATAACTTCCATTTTTTTGAGATGGGAGCAAAGGACACCTATTAACAAATGTAAGTAGACATTGGACATACCCTCCCTGCCACACCCCCTTAAAGGAGAATTATACAAAACAAATGATTACTTAAACCCATAAGTGCTTTTTTACCACTACTATTCCTTTATAATGGCTTTTGAAATTTACAAATTCAGCAATTCAGAAATTGAATGAAAGGTTTAACAGTGTGAAACACTTTTTGAAAGATAAATAGTGCATTTTATATACAGCTGTATAGATCAGACCAAAATGAGGGACAGATGAGAAGAAAAGAGGGATGGAGGGACATTGTTCAAAATCAGGGGCAGTCCCTCGAAATTAGGGACATTTGGGAGCTATGTCTGTACCAACAGAGTTAGGCTGGCAAGCGGCGTGGCCTTTTTGCACTCTCAAACTGAACTTAATGCAAACAAAATGCCCAAAAAAAACTTTGTGGATGAGTAGTAGTGTAGTAGGACATACATTTACAATGACAAAAATATGGCCTGTGTGAGCGGATGGGCCTTAGGCAAAGTCAGGCAAGCGGCGTGGTCTTTTTGCACTCTCAAACTGAACTTAGTGCACACAAAATGCCCAAAATAATCTCAGTGGTTGGGGGGGCTGTCAAGACTTGCGTGTAAATTGGATTAAAGTGAGGGAGAGGTGCGCATAGTCAGCCTCACTCTCTCTTCCCAGATTGCATCTTGCTCCAATGGCAGGACAAAAGTGGAGACAGTTGGAGATGGGCTGGGCGCAGTGGTTGACTAGGGCGTCTTTCGTGTGCTGCCGTGCTCTTAGCATACCACATCACTTGCAGAAACCGTCTTCATGACCATTGGTCCTATTTGGTAGGTCTCATCTGCTCAATCCGCCGGAGTCTGTCTTCACATGCTCGGGACAGACAAGTCCCTATTTCACAGAATGTCAATGACACGACGGCTACCCTCAACCTGGTTTGGCCAGCCTCTCGAAGCTGTTGCCCGGGGTGTGGCCGCTGCACATGATACAGCTACTAGGAGCCACAGGTGAGAGCTAAGTGACAAGTGGGGACCAAAGGTAAACGAGCTGCCTTAAGAAGGGCACAACATGCCCTTACACCAGAGGTGCTACCCCACCCTGAACACCCCATACACCCCAATCTCCGTGGCAGCAATAGTATAGTGGGACACACATTTAAAATAAAAAAAAATATGGCCTATGCGAGCAGATAGGCCTTAGGCATAGTTAGGCAGCAGCGTGGCCTTTTTGCACTCTCAAATGCACACAAAAATGCCCAATATAATCTCTGTGGCACTGGCAGGGCAGAGTAGTACTAGCAAACATAGCAATTGTGTGGTCTGTGCAAGCGGAGTTAGGCCTTAAGCATAGGCAAGCGGTGCATTTTCAAACTGAACTTTTGTGCACATAAAAATGCCCAAAAATACCTGTGGCAGAGTTGTAATAGCAAACATACCAAGTCTGTGGCCTGTGCAAGTTCCGCAGGCAAGTTGCAAAATAATAACTCCCAGCACAGGTGTTAGTATTATTAACCCCCAAAATGGTGGTCAGTGGCATTGAAATGCAAACCCTCCCATGATCACAAATGTTGAGGGAGAGGGCTAAATTTCACTGACATGACCACAAATGCAGGAGGAGGGCGGTGGGTTAAAATTTTACTGTCATTAAGACCAATGTAAGGTGGGGGGGTTAACATTTACTGCCATTGACCATCAATGCAACCTCCCATCCCCTACGTGCATTGGTGGACATGGCAATATTAACCCTTTCCTCAATTCCAGCCTGCTTCAGTCCCATTTCCCTACCTCCCGTGCTCTGACATTGGACAGGGAGCATCAGCGATACTAATCCATACTGCCAGCTGAACTTACCTCAGCACATTGAGACTTCTATGATAAGTATCATGACAAGTATCCCTACAAAAGTTGGAAGATCTGGGGTAGCATAACTCAGAAATGCCCATATTGCGTTTGGGAGACATTTGATACCTTGGCAGTTGTTTGTCTTCGCCCCCCTGGGGCCAAACAGAACTCTTTACTGATAGGGACAAACACTGATCTTGTGAGAAGGTTACTCACTCCTATAGCTATGAAGAGTGACTCATCAGTCAAAGATGTACACCCTAAGCTGCATCAGGTCAGCGTGTCCTGCAGAAAGAGAAAGCCCCCATGGAAGTGTAGGTATGCTCAAGAGTATTGACTCTGAAGAAAGAGTGCTGCAACCCAGGGAAATAGCTTGCTTACGAGCCACTGTCAAGTTAACCTGGGACAAGCTTTGTTGTCTTCAAAGCCAATTCTCAGGCAGAGTACACTGGGGTGGAGCTGATTCCCAAGGTAGTGTCGACCAGGGCCCTGCAGCGAAATAATACTGATCTCCCAGTCAAGCTAAGACCACGAATACTGCTCAGGCAGGTAAATACAGCTACTCCAGTGGCACCATATGGTCTGGGGGGGAGTCACAGATGAAACTCCCCATTTCGCCTGGGTGGAAAGAGAAGGTCAAAGGTCGGCTCCTAAAATGGTGGGAGAAATTCTTGAAAAATTACTAGAAATGGGCTGTGCTAAGAGTGCCCAACACAGAATTCTAATTCATGAAGATAAACCTTTCAGAGAGAACTCAGCGAATCCAGATAGGTGACCTGGAAGATCTTCGAGAGCAACTGGCTGCATTGAAGCGGACAGGGATTATCCAAGAGATGTGGAGCCCTTACGTCTTTCCCATAGTATTGGCATAAGGAAGGAAAATGGTTCCCTTAGAATATGTATCGATTTACAAACACTCAAGTAGAAAACAATTCCTGACCAGTACACCACTCAATGAATAAAGGATGCTCTGCAGTGCCTGTCAGGGGCAAAGTGGTTCAGCGTGTTAGATTTGAAAAGTGGGTATTACCAAATTCCCATGCACCCAGAAGACAGGGAGAATATTGATTTCATCTTCCCACAGGGGTTCTTCAAATTTAACAGAATGCCCCAAGGAATGCCAGGAGCCCCTGCAACCTTTCCAATGGCAAATAAAACATACAGTAGGGGTATGGGATATGACCTTGATTAAAGTACTGGTGCATCTCAATTACATCATTGTTTTCAGAAAGATCCTTAATGAACACAAAGAGAGACTGGAAAAGGTACTAAAAAGGTACTGCAGAGACTCAATGAAGAAGGGTTGAAGTTATCTTTGGAAAAATGTCAATTCTATTAACCACTTGCTGACCAGCCGCCATCATTATACTGAGGCAAACCGTCTCTTTCCCGTGAATCGCCATAGCTTTAAGTCAGTCCCAGGGAACACATTTAACCCCTTGATTGCCCCCTAGTGTTATCCCCTTCCCCGCCAGTGACATTTACATAGTAATCAGTGCATTTTTATAGCACTGATCACTGTATAAATGTCAGTGGTCCCAAAAAAGTGTCAAAAGTGTTCGATCTGTCCGCCGCAATGCAGTCCCGCTAAAAATCGCAGTTCGCCGCCATTACTAGTAAAAAAAAAAAAAAAATGCCATAAATCTATTCCCTATTTTGTAGAAGTTATAACTTTTGTGCAAACCAATCAATATACGCTTATTGCAATTTTTTTTACCAAAAATATGTAGAAGAATACATATTGGCCTAAACTGATGAAGAAATTTGTTTTTTTTTGGACATTTACTATAGCAAAAAGTAAAAAATATTGTTTTTTCTTTCAAATTCATCGCTTTTATTGTTTATAATGCAAAAAATAAAAACCTCAGAGGTAATCAAATACCACCAAAAAAAGTTCTATTTGTGGTAAAAAAAGGACGTGCATTTTGTTTGGGTACAGCGTCGCACAACCACGCAATTTTCAGTTAAAGCAACGCAGTGTCGTATCACAAAAATTGGCCTGGTCATTAAGGGGGAAAATCTTCTGGTCTGTAAGTGGTTCAACTCTGTCACCTATCTGGGGCATGTGGTGTCTGCAGAGGGTTAATCGTAGACCCTAAAAAGTTGGAGGCCGTCATTTCCTGGCCAAGACCAAATAACAAAATAAAAGCCAGTGCTTCCCAAACTGCCAGAGTTGTAACAAATCAAAAAGCTTCTTCACAATCCAATCTTGCCTCTGTAGTGTCTTTACTTCTCATAAGAGGATTATCTCACAATGGCAGCACTCTCTCTCTATCCACTACAATAACAGATAGAGTGTAAATATACTGTAGCAGGGTGACCACGTGCTACTGTGTAAAATGATTTTGAGAGAAGCAAGAACACTGATTGCTCAGGTGTGTGCTGGCTTCATAATAGAGACAGAGTTAGAGCTCAGGGCCCCACCCTCCTAAGGGAGGTCAGTGTGTATGAAGGGAGCCATGTGAGATGCTGTTGGGCATCAGTGGTGTTCAGGCTGGTCAGAGGAATACCCAAGCCTGAGAAAAAGTCCACGAGGACAAGAGTGAGTCCATGTCGGGCAAGAGAGACAGACAGGGAGCAGAACAAAGATAGTCCAAGAGGGACACAAACAGCCAGGAAGCTGTAAGGAAGACGCAGAGCTGAGGCGCAGCGTCTGTCCAGAAACACTGGGATGTGTTTCATGGTCAAGAGGAGCACACAAAGGTACTAAAGTTCAGGAGGGAACCTGAAGAGGTACCTGGAGCAGTAAAGCTGCCACAAGAGAGCTAGGGTGCTAAATGTTATGTTTTGCAGTGATGGTGAGACCCCTCCACCCCCCCTGGTGGGTAGACATACCTGTGTTGAGTTGTGAATGTCCGTTTAAATAACATCCACACCTGTATATACATACCCATAGGCAATATATGTGAATGAACAATCCAATATTAAGGATTCATCTAAGGGCAGTGCACACTAAAAGGAAGCACACTGTAAAGAGCCATGATGGACATCTGCAACTAGTCACATATGTGAACAGAAGCCTCCCCCCTGTCGAGAAGCACTAACACGCTCACAAGCTGGAGTTCCTGGCCTTAAAGTGGGCAGTGGTAGACAAGTTAAAGGACTATTTGTATGGGGCAGACTTTGTGGTCAAGACCAACAACAATCCACCAACCTACGTACTTGCCACAGCTAAGTTGGATGCCACTGGGCTTTGGTGATCAGCTGCCATGTCTGGGTTCTGCTTCAGCCTGAGTATCCCCCTGATGTGTCAGAAACAGAGATGTTGACACTCTCTCCAAGACCTTATGGTTCGGAAACCTCCCGGAAAGCTGGATGCAACCAACTTCAGAGGGAGTACAAGCCCTGTGTCAACACTGCGTGAAAGGAGTGACAAGAGCTGAAGTTGTGGGAGTCACCAAAACAGGTGTCCACTAATATTACTGTGACCTCTCACAAATAAGAGACGAAGGCCTGCCCAAGATGTCAAAGAAGTATATAAGGAAAGACCAACAAGAAGATAACCTCTGCAATCCCAAACCCAAACATGCTGCTAACAGATACTCTGAAAGGAGCGTGATTTGTTCTCAGGCAGTGGAATTGGCCGTAGTTAAAGCATATGTAAACCCTCACCTTGTAAAATAACCCATTCAGTTTAAAATAGAAATGAAAGGCAAAATATTTGTGTGTGTATATGTATGTGTTTACAATACAAAGAGAACAGGATACTTTTTCAAACAACTACATGGTACAGCAGGCACATATCAGGAATATGAAAGGTTGACTTTACATATTCTTTAGGAGACAGGGTGGTCTACTTAATAAGCCCCTGAGATAACCCTGAAGATAGATGGCAGATGTTCCTTGCCAACCAAAGGTGCCTCTCTGGGACATCTCCAAAGTTGAGGACCATTGGAGCTGGTGTGCATTGATTTCATGTATCTGCAGCCTGACTCGGCCTAGCAAGTAAATGTCCAAACTGAATTGTTTAAACCTGTAGACTTTGACTTACACATTACCCATGTGTGGGGAACTGTAGCAAACACTTTTGCAAAACCCAAGTATACTATATTGACAGATACTCCACTTCAAGTTTTGGCTTACCTCCTCATAAAAAGAAATCAGATCTGTTTGACAACTTATGTGAATCAATGCTAATTATCGCTTAAAATATTGTTTTCTATCATTTTTTGCTATCATTTTTTGCCATCATTAGTGTCAGCTATCTATTTTTTTTCCAAGTCTTACTTAACCCACAACAGTAAAATCAGTGTTTATATGCAGTAAAGCTTGCTTGTTATACCCACTGTGGAACCTAAGGGGTTAATCCTCTTTATTGTGTATAAAGGCTTGATCCTTGATCCTGTGTCTCTGATTCTCTTCTACTTTAACGGACTCCAATCCATCTACTGATAGAACAGAGCATTAGGAGTTAGGCTGCACATACCCAGTATTGGTGTGTATTGCTAGAGAGGTGTTTTTTTTTTTCTTGGGAGAGTGCATGTGATCAGCACAGGGCCAATCAACACTGTCCAGAAAGAGGATCAGGGGAAAATGAAAACTCATCCTATAAGTTTAACCAGGCACTGATACAAGTCGCTTGACTGCTCTAACTGCTGATGAGAAAAGGTATTTAGCAGTTTAAATTGAGTAAAACGATTGCATTCCCATGTTCTGTGTACTGTGGGAGACCAGATAAAGTGAATGCAGGGTCATGGGTTTAGTAACACTTTAAACTCTCAAGTATCTTCCTAACTATATAAGTTAAACTAACTAATCTGTAGTTACTTGGTAAAGACTTTGATCCCTTTTTAAATATAGGCACCACCAATCCAGTCATAATATGCTATAAAAATTAGAAACAATGGCTTTGCAAAGCAGAGCTCAACTGTTTGAGGACATGTGGGAAGCGCATGCCAAGGGTTTGCAACCCATTGATCGCAATCTGGGCTACCCGAGTTCATCGAGCTGACCGCAGACAGAGCAGGAGCCACATAAGCCAATGCTTCCAATGTAGCACCAGCTTCTGTCCCAGGTGGAATGATACCAAGTGCTCTACGACTGGGACCTTTCTAGCGGCCTGGAGACAGAGCGATGTCAGCAGAAAGAGGAAAAGAAGGTCAGTGTATTAAACAAAACATACACTACGGTTTTTCAGTGGGCATAATAGCATATTAGCGCAACTATTAGACTGCACCAGTGGTTTAGTTGGGGGGGTTGTATTAATTTGTCTGTGGGTGCACTGTGATGTACCTGCAGTATGGGCAAACCGTAGCACATCAGTGTAAAAGCAGCCTTATAGGGGGCTCAGGACAGTAAGGCCTTGTTTAGCAGTTTAGGGGGCTGTAATTTGTTGAGACAATTTTTTACCACACACCCCCAACCACTGGTGTAGCATCAGGGGTTGCAATGGTGACCCCGCCACATGCTTCAGGAAGCCCGTGAAGCCTCCCTGTCACATTCTGTATTACGCTTGGACAGAAGGGGCGACGGGTGCTGAATATACAGGAACTGATCCTCTCTATTTTCCTCCTGCAACTGCTGAAATCGGGCTTCTCCTCTTCTACCTCCTGCCAGCATTCAGTGGCTGCAGGAGGAAAGTGTCCATTATGCTATTCAAAATATTAAAAAAAAAATTGAACCATTTCATTTTATTGTGGCCCATGACCGGTTACCAAATCACTTAAGTGGCCCACGATCTTCAAAAAGGTTGAGCACCCCTGGTGTAAGCCGTCTGGTGCAGGTGCTTTATTTGCCTTCATTTTGTCTAAAGGTTTCAGGACTATATCAGTTTCGAGCCATAGTGGATCATTTGGGGTTATGTCAATACTATTCCCATTAAAGACTTGAGCTACCCCATTTTCCCTTGTACTTTTTTTCCTTCATTGATATTCGCTGATGAGGCGGAACTGGTGGGCACTGATAGGATGCACTGATGGGCACGGATTGGCACATTTAAGGTGGCACTGATAGGCACAGTTAAGGCGGCACTGATAGGCACAGTTAAGGCGGCACTGATAGGCACAGATAAGGCAGCACTGATGGGGACAAATAAGGCGGTACTAATGGGCACAGATAAGGCAGCACTGATGGGCCCTGATGGGTGGTACTGATGGGTGGCACGGATGGGTAGCACTGATGGGCACTGATAGATACCACTGATAGGTGGCACTGATGGGCGGCACTGATGGGCACTTATGGGCACTGGTAGGTGACACTGATGGGCACTGATAAGTGGCACTGATGTGCAGCACTGTTGTTGAGGCACTGATTGTGGGCACTGATGGGTGGCACTGGTGGTCACTGGTAGGCGAAACTGCTGCCTATTGCTAAGTGGCACTGGCAGAGGGCACAGGTGGGCACTGAGGATCCGGTGATCTTCTTTTTTTTCCCCCTCACTCTGTCAGTGCGAGGAGAAAAAATAGACGATTACCGGCTCTGTTGATATCACATGATCAGCTGTCATTGGCTGACAGCTGATCACGTGTTAAGGGGTCGGGATCGACCCCTTACTCCGATCTGTGATCAGGCGAGTCTCGTAGACTCGCTGATCACAGAGCACGCTGCACGCGCCCTGCAGGCCGCTCGTGCACGGGACGATGTCAATGGACGTAGTCCAGGCAAAGCAGGTTCACGCTATAGCGCAGATCTCTAGTGGTTAAACACACTTTATAAATATAAAAATAAATGAAATAAATAAGAAGAAAAACATTTTTTTTAAAGCACCCCTGTCCCCCGCGAGCTCGCACAGCAAAGAAAACGCATACGGAAGTTGTGCCCGCATATGTAAACGGTGTTCAAATCACACATGTGCAGAACAAGAATCACTCACAGGGAGTGTGAATCCTCTAATGGGACTTTAACCACTAGACATCCGCGCTATGGCCGAATGACGGCCACAGCGCGGACCTGCATTCCCGGGAGGACGTCATATGACGTCCTCCCCTGTGCACGCTCCCTGCCGGGCGCGCTGTGATCACCGAGTCACTGAGACTCGGCTGATCACCGATCTGAGTAAGGGGCCGGTCCCGGCCCCTTACCATGTGATCAGCTGTCAGCCAATGACAGCTGATCACATGATGTAAACAGGAAGATCGGTAATCGGTTTTTTTTTTACTCGCGCTGACAGCGCGAGTAGAGAAAAAAGCCGATCACCGGCTCAGATGTCAGGGACATCGGTCCCGAAGTGGAAGCACAAAACATTCATCATCAGTGCCACCCAAAAGTGCCACCTAACAGTGCCCACAGTGCCACCTAACAGTGCCCACAGTGCCACCTATCAATGCCAACAAGTGCCACCTATCAATGCCCACAAGTGCCACCTACCAATGCCCACCTGTAGTGCCAATCAGTGCCACCTGTCAGTGCTGCCCATCACTGCCACCCATCAGTGCCCATCACTGCCACCCATCAGTGCCCATCACTGCCACCCATCAGTGCCCATCACTGCCACCTATCAGTGCCCATCACTGAGGCCTCATCAACGTACATCAATGAAGAAGAAAAAGTACCCGTTAAAAATTTTTTATAACAAAATATAAAAAAAAAAAATTTTTTTTTTTTTAAAAATTCAGGTTTTTACATTTTTTTAACAAAAAGTAAAAACCGCAGAGGTGATCAAATACCACCAAAAGAAAGCTCTATTTGTGGGAAAAAAATGATAAAAATTTCATTTGGGTACAGCGTTGTATGACCGCGCAATTGTCATTCAAAATGCGTTAGCGCTGAAAGCTAAAAATTGGTCTGGATAGGAGGGGGGTTTAAGTGCCCTGTAAGCAAGTGGTTAAAGGGGTTGTAAAGGTAAAAATTTTTTCACCTTAATGCATTCTATGCATTAAGGTGAAAAAACTTTTGACAATACCGCCGCCCCCAGCCCCCCCGTTTTACTTACCTGACGCCTCGAATCTTCGCTGCTCGTTCTCGTCATCTCCACTGCAGCTCAGCCTGGTCGCTGATTGGCTGCAGTGGATGGATTGAAAGCAGCGCAGCCATTGGCTCGCGCTGCTGTCAATCACATCCGATGACGCGGCGCGCCGGGGGGCGGGGCCGAGTGATACAGCGAGCGGCTATAGCCGCCGGCTGTATCACGGGAGCGCGCCCGCAAGCACTCACCACCATGCGAGGGAGCTCGCATTAAGGTGGTGAATGCTTGCGGGGAGGAGCTGAAACAGCCACCGAGGGACCCCAGAAGACCAGGTTCGGGGCCACTCTGTGCAGAACGAGCTGCACAGTGAAGGTAAGTATAACATGTTTGTTATTTTTAAAAAAAAATAATTTTACCTTTACAACCCCTTTAAATTGGGTTACTAACTAATTGGTATAAGTATAGGAGTAGAACAAATGATTAAAATATATGATATTTATTTAGAACAAGTATAAAAAAACAGAAACAGGGGATCACTATATGACAGATATACATATAATAAAATGGATGCACATTGGTAAATATTGGATATGAACATAGGACAATAACCAATTTTATTGTAAAAATTGTAGCAATAGAAATGACCCAACGTTTCGAGGTATTTTAAGGGTGAACCTCTTCTTCAGGGAAGCAGGTTCGAAATCTGTCATATAGTGATCCCCTGTTTCTGTTTTTTATACTTGTTCTAAATAAATATCATATATTTTAATAATTTGTTCTACTCCTATACTTATACCAATTAGTTAGTAACCCAATTTAAAGTCCCATTAGAGGATTCACACTCCCTGTGAGTGATTCTTGTTCTGTACTATATCAGGGATGTGGGTTTTTCTAACTGTTTAAATTCATACTGGGATGACACCATCCACCTATAAAATCACACATGTGAGGTATCGCCGCGATCGTCAGAGCAAGAGCAATAATTCTAGCACTAGACCTCCTCTGTAACTCTAACCTGGTAACTGTAAAAAAAATTTTACGCGACGCCTATGGAGATTTTTAGGTACCGTAGTTTGTCACCATTCCACAAGTGCGTGCAATTATAAAGCGTGACATGTTTGTTATCTATTTACTCGGCGTAACATCATCTTTCACATTATACAAAAAAATTGGGCTAACTTTACTGTTTGTTTTTTTTTTTTTATTCATGAAAGTGTCCCTTTTCCCAAAAAGTTGCATTTAAAACACCACTGCACAAATACCGTTGGACATAAAATATTGCAACAATCACCATTTTATTCTCTAGATTCTCTGCTAAAATATATATATAATGTTTAGGGGCTCTAAGTAATTTTCTAGCAAAAAATACGGATTTTAACTTGTAAACACCAAATGTCAAAAATAGGCTTAGTCATGAAAGGGTTAAGATGCACGTCCAAGAGATAAAAATATCAATACTCCCCGCAGACACCACCAATTGTGGAAGAGAGTTCATCATCCTTACCGCCCTGACAGTGAAAAAAACCCTGCGCAGCTTAAGGTTAAACCCCTTCTCCTCCGATCTCATTGTGTGGCTTTGTGTCCTCCTACACTCTCTGAGACTGAATAGTTTTTTTCCTATGCTGGGATCACCATTGAGGTATTTGTAAATCGCTCAAGCATCTCTTGTCCAGTGAGAATACATTTTAAATGCTCTTTTTCTAATATTTATAGCGTACAGTAAGATTGCCATATCTTTCTCATATGTGTAAAGTTTTGATGGGTGGGGCAACCAGGGCAATATGTGAATAGGTGAAAACAGGTGGGGCAATAGGTGAAAATTAGCATAGCCTTTTTTGAATGTAGCATAATAGGCCCCATAGGAAAAAGTTTTTCTTGTTTCAAGAATGTTTTAATATGCATGATTATTTCAATTTTTTTTATATTTTAAATAAAATATGTGTAATGGAATGCAAGTCCCAGCATGTCCTTAACTTGTTCCACAAATTCAAGTACAAATAGTAAAGGATATTTTGCATTGACCAAGTAAACCAGCTTACATTTTTATTTAGTATGGTCATTTTTGTTTTTGAGGAAATCCAACACAGATTTAGTTTTAGTGAAGTAGAGTGTCAGTTAAAAAGCCAAATGTATTATTGAAATATATTTATCTGCCAAACTGTATAAATCTTTGCAGCTACCCTGTTATTCATACATGTCTGCAACACTTTACAGCAAGAATGGTGATACTACCAGCTACTCAGCTTCATGCGTCATCTAGCTGTCTCCAGACCTTTAGACTAGAGAGCGCGGGGTCATGTGTAATTTATTGATGCTGTCCTTCAAAGTGACAGTTATTTTTAGCCCAGTCACAAGGATATGCGGTATGCAATAGACCCAGTTAAGAAAGCTGACACATCAGAATAATGGCAGTCATACACACTTCAATAAATGATCAATTTATTTTCCAATTGATCTTCTCTAATAGTATTAATCATTCTAAAGTCGCCAACCAATTTAATAGATATGCTACACAAGAGGAAGTGGATTTTGATCGATAGTTAAAACAGAACTACATTGCATCTGAGTACCACAAACCAAAAATGCAATGTATTATTTTGAATATTCAAAGCAAACTTGCCTATCAATCTACATCTCCATGCTTTATTTTAGCTCAGGCATGCAGGCAGAAGAGTATGCCTGGCTGAGAAATTCTTCCATTACTTGATCTCTTTTAATTTATAGAAGCTGTAGTACAGCTACAGTTTAGTACTTCTGTACTGTACTTACCTCCAGGGTTGCTAAACTGTCAGCACGCTCCCCTTCCTCCGAAGTCACTCCAGGAAGGAGTGATGGACCAGAGCAATTCTGATTGGCTAATGCCATCACAGTGGCATTTCTGATTGTTCAACGCCATCACAGCGACTTAGATCCAGGATGGAGGGGTGGACCAGAGCAATTTTTATTGGCTAATGACATCACAGTGACTTGCTCTGATCTGCCCCTGGAATTGGTGCATTGAGAAGAGGGATAAGAGTGGGGATGGCTTAATGGGGTGCTGACAGCTCGGCAACCCCAGAGGTAAATACATTGGAGATCGGGGCTGGAGAAGGGTGTCTGCAGTTAGTTTACCTTGAGCCCAGGTTCACACATATGCAATGTCAGACATCACATGTGATTCGCACTGCACTGCTGTGCAGATCACATGCGATGCCTGTGCAATGCAATTTCAACCATACAGTTGTATGGCTGAACCCGCATTGGATTCACACGAAAATAGTGCAGGAATCTTTTTTTTCCCCGAACTGGCATCGGATTGCATGGGTGTTCAGACCCTTGCGATCTGATTCCTGTCAGAATTCACAGTTCGCACTGCGATATGTGAACACCTCTGGGGGTGTCATTAACTTTCTATTGACACCCGCGGCGGTTCACGGAGGGCAGTGCGAACTGCCTTGCGAGTCCTATGCGATCCGCCACTGCAATCGGGCTGGTTCCTGCATCGTACTAGTGTGAACCGGGGCTTAAATTCTTTCTGTAAGGCTGGGTTCACACTGGCCCGATGCTCATACCCCCCAACTTTTTGAGATGGGAATGAGGGACACCTATCACCAAAAGTATGCAGACATATGACACGCCCCACTGCCATGCCCCCTTAAAGGAGAATTGTACAAAAAACAAGATTGGTTAAACCCACAAGTGCTTTTTATACCACTACTATTCCTTTATATTGGCATTGGAATTTATAAATGCAGCAATTTAGAAACCAGATAGTTTTAGCACTGGAAAACACTTTTTGATAGATAAAAAGTGCATTTTTATATACAACTATATAGATCAGATCAAAATGAGGGACAAATGAGGAGGAATGAGGGACAGAGGGACATTGCTCCAAATCAGGGACAGTCCCTCAAAATCAGGGACAGTTGGGAGCTATGCAATGTGGGAAACCCTGCGAATCCAGTGTGGGTTCTCGCATCGCACCTGCATCGCTGGGAATGGGAGATGGGATGGGAATGAGGGACACCTATCTGCAAAAGTATGCAGGCATAGGACACCCCCCTGCCACGCCCCCTTAAAGGAGAATTGTACAAAAAAACAAGATTGGTTTAACACACAAGTGCTTTTTTTACCACTACTATTCCTTTATATTGGCCTTTGGAATTTACAAATGCAGCAATTTAGAAATCAGATGAAAGGTTTAGTGCTGGAAAACACTTTTTGATAGATAAAAAGTGCATTTTATATACATCTATATGGATCAAATCAAAATGAGGGACAAATGAGGAGGATTGAGGGACAGAGGGACATTGCTCCAAATCAGGGACAGTCCCTCGAACTCAGGGACAGTTGGGAGCTATGCATACAATGTCTGACATCTCTACCGACATGCGAATCACATGCAATGTCTGAAATCGCTACAGTGTGAACCGACACTAAAGGTGAATTAACCCTTTAAAACTTTGCGAATTGAGCTTTATGTACATTATTAATGCTTTATTCGTGTTTTAAACTCTGCTATATGTTGCATTTATGATGTACAGAGAACTACCCAATGTATGTACATATATACCAACCTCCTATGTGTCTCCTTTATTAGGAGGTCTGTGTAGTGTTCTCCTATTGGTGGAGTGACCTTGCTGTCTGATAGGCTCGGGTCTGTCTCTGTGGATGGTCTGCTCTCTCTAGCTGTCCTCCCTCCTCCCTCCTCCATACTTGGCTCAGTATAGGGAAGGCCGATCAGCGCACTACGCATGTCCACCCTGGATGATCAGCGTCAGCGCTCCGTACCAGGCAGAGCCCGATCAGCACCACTCCGCCTGGACAGCTCCATTACCATCACCCCGGGCCAGTGGTCCCCCATATCCGGGACTGTCATCGTCTTTCTACCGCCTCTGTCCTCATAGATATCCCGGATCCTGTGCAGTGACATGGAGGGACGCCATTGCCTGGAAGAACACGCTGGTGGCAGCTGTGTGGGAGACAGCCAAAGGGAGGAACCCAGGTAGAAGATTACCCAAAATCCTGCATGATCTCCATCTGCAGATCTGATCCCTGTCATCTGTCACTCTGCCTGTCCTACTTCTTCCCTCCATGGCTGGACTGTCATCCATCAATAAAAACTCTCTTCCATCAATGTCACTTCCCTGATTTCTGTGTTCTGATCACCTACCGTGTGCTGTGCCATCACCTACATCACACTCACCTCTTCACATCCCTTCTATTATATCTCATTTATTCTATTATATCCCATGTATTCTATTATATCTCATTTATTCTGTTATATCCCATTTATTTTATTATATCTCATTTATTCTGTTATATCCCATTTATTCTATTATATCCAATTTATTCTATTATATCCAATTTGTTCTTTTATTCTATTATTCTATTATATCCCATTTATTCAATTATATACCATTTCATGTCAACTATATATGCATTGATATATGGTTTTGTAATATGTCCTTTGTTGCTTACTTGCCTAAAATAGTGCTAAATTATGTTTTGTTTTGTTTTTTAGTATAGTAATATTTGATTTGCTTTGCTGTAACTCTAGCATTGTAATTGATCTACACAGTTTATAATTGATAATTCTGTACAGTAAGTCCTGCAGTAACAGACAGTCATTATTTCACATAATCTCCATTTAAAATGACAGACTGTATATTTGGTATAAAAAGATTGGATATTTGGCTGCACAAGATAGGGACGGGGGTCACCCCCCCTCAACCTAATGTTTTAAATTATTTAAAACAAAATATAACTTGAAGCAGTAAACCCAAAAACAAACATTTTAACATATGCAGTTTACCGGTTCTTAAAGTGGTTGTAAACCTATTTACACCACTTTTCTCTACAGGTAAGCCTATAATAAGGCTTACCTGTAGGTACTGTAAATATCTACTAAGGCTTACCTGTAAGCCTGCACGGTTTAGGAGATATTTACCATATACGCTTGCGCCGACGTCATCGGCACATGTGCACTGAAGGAACGGCTCGCTGGTGCCGTTTCTTTACCCACCGTGCCGTGACTGGCGGCTCTTGCGCACATGCGTGGGAGTGACGTCATCGCGGCTCCAGCCACTCACAGCGCCGGAGCGCACGAACCCAGAAATAACTCTGGGAGAAATGTCGAAAGTCACATCGGTGTACGGGGACCGCTGCAACAGCGTCAATCTTAAGTATTTCATAATGAGCTAGTATGTGATGCATACTAGTTCATTATGCCTTTGTCTTACAGGTTTTTTTTTTCTTTGGGTTTACAACCTCTTTAAAGTGATATTAATCACGTAACCCCCGGGCCTTTTCTGGCACTTTTTGTTTACATGTGGCAATCAGTATTTTTTGCTAGAAAATTTCTTTGAATGCCCAAACATTATATATTTTTTTTTTAAAAAAAGAGTAAATTGGTGGGCGTTGCAATTTTTTAAGTCACACAGTATTTGCACAGTGTTTTTTTAAACACAATTTTTGGGAAAAACTACACTTTTTTTTAATTTTTATGCAAAAAGAGCACAGTACATAACCCAATTTTTTGGTAAAATATAAAAGATGATGTTACGCTGAGTAAATAGATACCAAACATGTCACACTTTAAAATTTCACATGCCCATGCAACGGCAACAAAAAAAACGTACATTTTATCACACCAAGACCGCTGTGTTCAGATGCTTTGCCCATTTAAAAATGGCGCTGTTTACATCCAGGAAAACCGGAAGTGACGACAGTATGCATAACTTCCGGTTTCATATACTACAGAGCTCATCACGTCCTGGAAGACGTGACTTACCTTGTCCCTGGGATCCCATGATGTACTCCCGCTGTGTACGGCGGCCGGACCTTCCACCTGATGCTCTGCGTGTTCCAGCTTCCCTTCCCTGCGAACGTCGCGACACAGGGGGGTGGATCTGGCAGCAGATTCAAAAAGTATAAACCACAACACACACAATACATTGTAATCTTATTGGATTACATTACTGTATAAAATAATTTGACCTCAGTTTGTCCCCCCAGTGCTTTATCCAGTGCCCTTGCCTGCAGTTTTACTGTACTTTCTGTCTGGAAACTGGAGAACCACCATGGCATCAAAAAAGCACACCTCTACCTCAAAAGCGGTTTATGATGTGCTGGAAAACAGCGATAGCGATACAGAATCACTTGCAGAATTGAGTGATAGCGATTCATGGGGAAATTCGTCATCAGACACAGAAAGTGATTTTAGCGACGATCCTGCGACTGACCTCGTGATGTGCAGACTTGGTGCTCTATTGACTGAGGTATGGATCACGCAGCGCCCCCAAGATTCCCATTTACTGGAGCACCTGGTATCAAAGTGGATGTTGAAGATGACAACCCCTTGGCATACCTCCAACTATTTTTGACCGATGAGGTTATTGAAAAAATAGTTACGGAGACAAACCGGTACCAGGAGCAACAAGCTGCTACACATCAGAGGTTTTCAAGGAGCATAAAGTGGAAACCAGTGACCAAAGAGAACATTTGGACA
Organism: Aquarana catesbeiana; assembly: GCF_042186555.1. NCBI lineage: Eukaryota > Metazoa > Chordata > Amphibia > Anura > Ranidae > Aquarana > Aquarana catesbeiana. The sequence goes on from NC_133336.1 coordinate 126,753,240, forward strand.
TTTCTAGGCCTAATAATTCTTCAGGGAGTGGTGGGGAAACCCCTGCAGAAGTGGTATTGGACAACCAATAAATTACTAGTCACTCCATTCTTTGGCAAGGTCATGTTGGAGAACAAATTTTCCCTGATAATGAAGTATATTCACTTTGAAAATAATGAAGATTTTGTGAAACTACTCATCCAGCACACAAACTCAAGAAGATTTGGGAGGTATATCAAATGATTCAGAGAAATTTCCAACAGAGCTATGTGCCAGATAGAGACATCAGCGTAGATGAAAGTCTAATGGCCTACAAGGGAAGGCTCAGCTGCATACAATATATGACGTCAAAGAGCACTGGTTACATTTGGAACTCTGTCCTATACACTGGAAATGGAACCAGATTCAACCAAAAATACAGTAATTATGGAATGGCAACATCTTCGGTTCTTTCATTGTTTGAGCCTTATGTGTAACTACAGACAATTTTTACACATCTCCTGAACTCTATGAGTTCCTTCTACAGAACAAAACGGATGCCTATGGAACCGTTAGAGCTAAGCGGCGTGACATGCCACAAATCTTTGGCAATAAGAAGCTCAAGACAGGAGAAATGTTTGCCTGGCAGAAAGGCAAAATGATGGCACTGCGATGGCGTGACAAAAAAGATGTGTGCCTAATGAGTACAATTCACAATTCAACAATCCTCCACTGTCATGGTACAAACAAAAGGTGGGAAAGACATCATGAAACCACAAGTGGTGATAGACTATAACAACACCATCATGGGAGGTGTTGACAGAGCCAACCAGGCAATAACATTTTATCCAGCAATGAGAAAACAACAAAAAAAGTATTACAAGAAGATCTTCAGGCATCTCCTTGAGCAATGCCTGTGGAATGCTTTCATTCTGCTAAAAAAAAGATTGACAAGCCTATGGTTCATGCTGACTTTGTTTGGAAATTTGCCGAACAGATCTTTCTGAACCACCAAACACCAACAGCTGTAAATAGAGTTGGAGGTTGCGCTGCTGGTGTTGTCAACCTGGAACACCTGACTGGTCGTCACTTCATGGACCACATCCCACCAACTGAAAAAAAGTCAGCACCCACAAGGATGTGCATGGTTTGTTGCTCAAAGCGTGATGACACTGGAAGGAAAATCTGAAAGGAAACCAGGTTCTATTGTCCTGATTGTGACGTCGGGCTTTGTGCAGTCCCATGTTTCAAAATTTACCATACCCGGGATGTTTACTGAAGCAATATGACTAGTAATATTGCACCCTTGTTTGGCCCAAAAAATTTCAGTGTTTTTGATTTGATTATATTATTGACTAAAATTTATTGAATAACATGTATTATATTTTATATATATATATAGATATATAGGTATATAGATATATATCTATATATAGATATATATATTATTTATTATTATTTATAATTATTTATTATATTATAATTTATGATTTTGTGTTTCAAATGTTATCATACCTGGGATGTCTACTAGACTCTGGATTGGACAGATTTAAGTGAGTTATTCCTATTAATTACTGGCCTACAATATAAAACGCCAAATTTCCATGCAAAATAATTGTACCGCTTTCAGTATCAAAAATCTGACATAATCATACCGCCAGGGAGGTTAAAGGTCAGATTACCAGATGAAAATAAAGGAAAAAGGAAAACGAATGCAGTCACAATATCTAAGAATTGGTAAGCTGCAATACATTACATTTTTTGTTTTGAGGTTTAATACCACATATATACTGTACTTTTTGTTGTAGTTGGGCAAGACATTATGGTACAGTCACAAGCAACTTTGACCATTGGGCAAAGGATACATTATGAACTGTCGCCAGTGGCTGATGGATATAGGCCTGGTTGAATTTCTGGATGTTCATCTGGGATAGTCTTGTGTTCATTTGAATGTTAAGCGATCTCATGATTCACACCGGCTAGCTGGTGGGTGGCGGCGAAAGTATACAGTAGGTCCTAATATATCCCCTAGCAGTAGGATTGTTTATAAGAACTTTTCTCTTTATGTTGAACTTATACTTTACATGGCAACCCTTTGTGTTGAAAATGACTGGTGGTATACTATTTGTTTTTAATGCTTTGATACTCCACCTGCATTGTGGACCTTATCCTTGATGTCATTCTTTGCCCACAATTTGTGTCCTCTTTGGAAAAAACTTTTAATGAATATAGTGAAACAGAATGTTGAGCGCTCTTTCACAGAATGTTCACCTACACAGATTTTATGGGACAAACAAAGTGTGAAAATTTTGTAAAATTTTTCATTTTATCAACCACAATACAGGGCACTTTGACCCCCTTCCTGCCTAGGCCAATTTTCAACTTTCAGCATTGTTGCATTTTGAATGACAATTGCGCGGTCATGCAACACTGTACCCATATGAAACTTTTATCATTTTTTTCCCACAAATAGAGCTTTCTTTTGATGGTATTTGATCATTACTGGGTTTTTTATTTTTTGCTAAACAAATTTAAAAAAAATTTGAAAAAAAAATAAAAGTTTTTATTCGTTTCTGTTATAAAATTTTGTAAATAAGTAAGTTTTCTCCTTTACTGACGGACACTGATGGGCACTGATGAGGCGGCACTGATGGGCACTGCTAGGTGGCACTAATGGGCACTGATAGGCGGCACTGATGGGCACTGATTGGCGGCACTGATGGGCATTACTGATGGGCACTGATTGGCATCCCTGGTGGGCACGGGTTGGCATCCATGGTGGGCACCCTTGATGGGTCTGCACTGATAATCGATGCGTTGATTATCAGTGCACACCCCCCCCGTCAGGAGAGCTGCTGTTCGGCTCTCCTCTACCTGTGCCTTGTCAGCACGAAGAGAGGAAAAGCCGATAAATGGCACTTCCTGGTTACGATGTGACCAGCTATGATAGGACACAGCTGATCACATGGTAAAGAGCCTACGTCATATGCTCTTTACCGAGATTGGAGATGCAGTGTGTCAGAGCGATACACTGCACTACCGATTGCCCAACCAGGATAACTGATCCCCCGCCCGGCCTATAGCAGAATGACAGGATGGGATGTGGTTAACCACTTGCCGACCACCTAACGCAGATATACTGTGGCAGAATGGCACGGGCAGGCAAAATCACGTCACGAGGCGGTCGGCTTCGTTAGGGGAGCGATCCAGGCTGAGGGGGAGACCACTCATTTGTGGCCACCCCCTCGCGATCGCTCCCAACGGATGAAAATCTTCCTCTGCTGCTGTAATGTAAACAGCGGCAGAGGAAGTGATGTCATCTCTCCTCGAGTCGGTATTTTCCGAGGAGCGAGGACATCTGAGTAAGTGCATAACACTACACTTACAGTAAAACACACTAGGCACACATTTCACCCCCCGATCACCCCCTGTACCCCCTGTCACAGTGACACCAATAGCAGTTTTTTTTTTCTGATTTCTGCATTGGTGTCAGTTTGTGACAGTTATAAGTGGTAGGGCAGTTAGTGGTAGCCCCTTTAGGTCTAGGATACCCCCCAACCCCCCCTAATAAATTTTTAACCCCTTGATCACCCCCCCCCCCCGTCGCCAGTGTCACTAAGCGATCGTTTTTATGATGCTAGTTAGGGAGATAAGTATTTAGGTTCGCCGTCAGCGTTTTATAGCGTCAGGGACCCCCATATACTACCAAGTAAAGGTTTTAACCCCCTGATTGTCCCCTAGTTAACCCTTTCACCAGTGATCACCGTATAACTGTTACGGGTGACGCTGGTTAGTTAGTTTAATTTTTATAGTGTCAGGGCACCCGCCGTTTATTACCGAATAAAGATTTAGCCCCCTAATCGCCCGGCGGTGATATGCGTCGCCCCAGGCAGCGTCAGATTAGCGCCAGTACTGCTAACACCCACGCACGCAGCATACGCCTCACTTAGTGGTATAGTATCTGAACGGATCAATATCTGATCCGATCAGATCTATACTAGCGTCCCCAGCAGTTTAGGGTTCCCAAAAACGCAGTGTTAGTGGGATCAGCCCAGATACGTGCCAGCACCTGCGTTTGCCCCTCCGCCCGACCCAGCCCAGACCACCCAAGTGCAGTATCGATTGATCACTGTCACTTACAAAACACTAAACACATAACTGCAGCATTCACAGAGTCAGGCCTGATTCCTGCGATCGCTAACAGTTTTTTTGGTAGCGTTTTGGTGAACTGGCAAGCACCAGCCCCAGGCAGCATCAGGTTAGTGCCAGTAGCGCTAAATCCATGCACCGTACACCTTCCTTAGTGGTATAGTATCTGAACGGATCAATATCTGATCCGATCAGATCTATACTAGCATCCCCAGCAGTTTAGGGTTCCCAAAAACTCAGGGTTAGCGGGATCAGCCCAGATACCTGCTAGCACCTGCGTTTTGCCCCTCCGCCCAGCCCACCCAAGTGCAGTATCGATCGATCACTGTCACTTACAAAACACTAAACACATAACTGCAGCGTTCGCAGAGTCAGTCCTGATCCCTGCGATCGCTAACAGTTTTTTTGGTAGCATTTTGGTGAACTGGCAAGCACCAGCGGCCTAGTACACCCCGGTCGTAGTTAGACCAGCACTGCAGTAACACTTGGTGACGTGGCGAGTCCCATAAGTGCAGTTCAAGCTGGTGAGGTGGCAAGCACAAGTAGTGTCCCGCTGCCACCAAGAAGACAAACACAGGCCCGTCTTGCCCATAATGCCCTTCCTGCTGCATTCACCAATCATAATTGGGAACCCACCAATTCTGCAGCACCCGTACTTCCCCCATTCACATCCCCAACCAAATGCAGTCGGCTGCATGAGAGGCATTTTCTTTATGTCCTCCTGAGTACCCCTACCCAACGAACCCCTCAAAAAAGATGTTGTGTCTGCAGCAAGCACGGATATAGGCGTGACACCCTCTATTATTGTCCTGACAATCCTGGTCTTTGCATTGGTGAATGTTTTGAATGCTACCATACACTAGTTGAGTATTAGCGTAGGGTACAGCATTGCACAGACTAGGCACACTTTCACAGGGTCTCCCAAGATGCCATCACATTTTGAGAGACCCGAACCTGCAACCAGTTACAGTTATAAAAGTTACAGTTACAAAAAAAAGTGTAAAAAAACAAAAAAATATGAAATAAAAAAAACAATTCTCTATTGTTCTGCTCTTTTTTACTGTATTCTATTCTGCAATGTTTTATTGTTATTATGTTTTATCATGTTTGCTTTTCAGGTATGCAATTTTTTATACTTTACTGTTTACTGTGTTTTATTGTTAACCATTTTTTTGTTTTCAGGTACGCCATTCAGCTGCAGCGTGGATTTATTTATCTTGACAGCAACAGTGTTTGCTCCCACGATACATAAAGCCGTGACTCCAGCGCTGTCTGAGGTGATATATGCAAAGCATAGGGGCTGCAGGGGCGGAGGAGCAATTTGCTCCTAACTTTTGGGGCGGATGCCCCCCATGCTTCAGCATATATAAATGGTGCGTGTATGCCTATCATTAGAAGTGGGTGGATGAAGGGAGGTATTCTAATGGTGGGCATATCCACCAATCAATCTCTTTTTTTCGTTCAGCCCACAGGCTGCATGAAAAAAAAGATTACAATATATGCCCAACAAGGACCCGCAACGAACTGGTATGTTGCTGGACTTTGAGTGGTTATACCAGAATGATGCCTGCAGGTTTAGGTATCATCTTGGTATCATTCTTTTCAGCCAGCGGTCGGCTTTCATGTAAAAGCAATCCTAGTGGCTAATTAGCCTCTAGACTGCTTTTACAAGCAGTGGGAGGGAATTCCCCCACCGTCTTCCATGTTGCGGAATGCAGCCGGTGATTTGGCCAGCTGACCATAGAGCTGATCAGAGACCAGAATGGCTCCAATCATCTCTATGGCCTAAGAAACCGGAAGCTATGAGCATTTCATGACTTAGATTTCGCCAGATGTAAACAGCGCCATTGGGAAATTGAGAAAGCATTTTATCACACTGATCTTGGTGTGGTCAGATGCTTTGAGGGCAGAGGAGAGATCTGGGGTCTAATAGACCCAATTTTTTTCAAAAAAGAGTACCTGTCACTACCTATTGCTATCATAGAGGATATTTATATTCCCTGACATAAACAATAAAAATTATAAAAAAATAAAAATAAAAATGAATGGACCAGTTTAAAAATAAGATAAAAAAGCAAAAAAAAAATAAAGAAAAAAAAAAAAGCACCCCTGTCCCCCCTTGCTCTCGCGCAAAGGCGAACACAAGTGTTGGTCTGGCGTCAAATGTAAACACCAATTGCACCATGCATGTGAGGTATCACTGCGAAGGTCAGATCGAGGACAGTAATTTTAGCAGTAGACCTCCTCTGTAAATCTAAAGTGGTAACCTGTAAAGGCTTTTAAAGGCTTTTAAAAATGTATGTAGTTTGTCGCCACTGCACGTTTGTGCGCAATTTTAAAGCATGTCATGTTTGGTATCCATGTATTCGGCCTAAGATCATCTTTTTAATTTCATCAAACATTTGGGCACTATAGTGTGTTTTAGTGCATTAAAAAAGTTGCGGGAAAAAGACAATTTTTTTTTTTTTTTTTTGCATAAAGTTGTCACTAATAATATATTGCTAAAACATGCCATGGGAATATGTGAAATTACACCCCAAAATACATTCTGTTGCTTCTCCTGAGTACTGGGATACCACAGGTGTGAGACTTTTTGGGAGCCTAGCCGCATACAGGACCCCAAAAATCAAGCACCGCCTTCAGGGTTTCTAAGGGTGTAAATTTTTTATTTCACTCCTCACTGCCTATCACAGTTTTGGAGGCCATGGAATGCCCAGATGGCACAACCCCCCCCCCCCCCCCAAGGAAAGTAGACACCCCAAGCTATTTGCTGAGAGGTATAGTGAGTATTTTGCAGACCTCGCTTTTTGTCACAAAGTTTTGAAAATTGAAAAAAGAAAAAAAAAAAAATTTTTTCTTTTCTTTCTTCATTTTCAAAAACAAATGTGAGCTGCAAAATACTCACCATGCCTCTCAGCAAATAGCTTGGGGTGTCTACTTTCCAAAATGGGGTCATTTGGGGGGGGGGGGGGGGTTGTGCCATCTTGGCATTTTAGGGGTGCAATTCCACATATTCCCATGGCCTGTGTGAGCAATATATCATTTAGTGACAACTTTTTGTAATTTTTTCTTTTTTTGTCATTATTCAATCACTTGGGACAAAAAAAATTAATATTCAATGGGCTCAACATGCCTCTCAGCAATTTCCTTGGGGTGTCTACTTTCCAAAAAGGGGTCATTTGGGGGGGTTTTGTACTGCCCTGCCATTTTAGCACCTGAAATGAGATCCGGCACTGTGAGTGGCCGGAACTGCGATTATGTCACTCAAGCGCATGCACGTCTGAGTCTTCTTCCCGGCAAGGTCCGGCAGCGTCTGCTGGACCTTTAGCCGGGCCTTCACAGTGCATGCACCGCTGACGTCAGCGGCTGCATGCAAAGTGAATATCTCCTAAACCGTACAGGTTTAGGAGATATTCATTTTAGCGACAGGTAAGCCTTATTATAGGCTTACCTGTAGGTAAAAATAAAGGGTATACAACCACTTTAAGAGTGCATTAAAGCGGAGTTCCACTCATTTTATGTACTTGCTCTGTATGGTATCCCCTCTGAGCATCCTTTTCCCAATGCAAATTCTTTTTTTTATTTTAAATGGAAATACCTTTTACATTCTTCTTTCTCCTGCACTTCCTGGTGCGTCCGCCTAGGCAATTACGTCACCAGGCGATTTGCGAGGGCTCCTGGGATGGTGGTGTCATGTATCCCAGGAGCCCTTGCGAATCGCCTAGTGATGAAATCTCGCGTTATTTCCAGACCGTTGCTATGGCAACGTGTCAAGAGGATGGAGCGCCGCGCAGTGACATTACGCAGGCGCGATATCCAGAGGTGCATGCTGGGAACCAGCTGCACCTAGTACCGGAAATAGATACCAGAAGGCTTCAGATGCCCACAGTGGCCATGGCCCCTGCCAGCTTCCGAGATCAAGGTAGTCTTTCTTTATTTTAAACTGAAATTAACCGCAATACACTATAGGCACTAGCTAAATTTGCCAGATAATGTTGAACAAATGACAGCGGTGTTTAAAAAAAAATTTGACTTGGGGGAATGGAACTCCGTTTTAAGGTAAATAAACTTTTACCTTTTGAACCAATTTAAAACTTGTTTGAGTATTTACTTCAATTATGCAGTTCTATGAAAAAGCATTTGCACAAGGTTATGTTTAGGTGTTCAAGTGAGGATTCTCAACCCCTTTGGTAAATCAGCCATTAAGCAGAATGCTAGCAATTCTTTATTTTACCAAATACATTTGTCCAGCTTGGCACAATGTAATTCTACATATCTTATATCTGGGGTTGTTGAAAACCACTGAGCTAACATACACTATATACAGTGACCTCCAGGCGCTTCTCCAGTAACATCTTCTCTGCATACTGAATTCAGGAGATTTCTCACTTGTCACTGCTGCTATTCTGAGCAAACTTTCTGTTTTTTTTTTTTTTCCCTATTGAATACAAGGTGTTTCTCTGATTGGAGGAAGGTGCAGAGGAGGGGTAGGTGATTTCTGGATCTACTATCATCTGATCAGGGAACGCTTTGCATTCATTGAAAAAAAATTCCAATGCTTAGTGAGCGACCCTTGTGTACAGAGGGGAAGTCCCTCGAACAGGACCCAAAAAATTGTGGCTATCACTGTATGTATGGATTACAACAGGGTTTTTCACCATCCACAGTGACCCTCCAGATTTAGGATATGGATAATTACATCATGTCAAGCTGGAGAGATCTAAGTTGGCGATAAAGATTTTTAACCCCTTGCCACCGACCGTACACATATATGTGGTCTGAAATGGGTCTTCTTCCTTGAGGCTGCATATATGTGTAGTGTGTTTGTGGTGCTCCTACCACAGAGACCAGGCTGTCGCTGAGAGTCCCAGGTCTCCTACTAACAATCAGCAAGCAGGAGACCTTTTCCAGATAACTTAATTGCTGTGATAGCCTCTGATTGGCTATCACAGTGATCAGTCACTGTACAGTCCGCCTCTGTGTGTGTTTTCTCCTCTGATTGGAGAGAAAACGGAAAATTTATATCAAATACTTACCGTAATTTTCCTTTCCTGATAGGCTCCATGGCAGCATACGTGTGGGTAGGCTCCGCCTCCATAACTACCCAATAGGACCCCCTCTCCCATAAATCTTTGCTCTAGGCTGCTATCCATGTTCCGTAACTAGCCTACTCCAGACATTTTGGGAGGGACTCCTGCTGCCATGGAGCCTATCAGGAAAGGAAAATTACGGTAAGTATTTGATATAAATTTTCCGTTTTCCTGACAGGCTCCATGACAGCATACGTGTGGGAAATAACTCGCCCAAAAATACACACGGGCGGGCAAAAATGTTTGAGCAAAGAAACCAAATTTATTTTACATTGTCAACCGACAATACTTGTAAACCAAAATTAATAGATGACAGAGCAGCAGGCTCAACACAATAATGAGAAACAAATGTGTTAATAGAAGACCAGGAAGCCGCTCTACAAATGATTTCAGGCGCGACATGCTGGGAAGCTGCCGACGAGGTCGAGATACTCCTAGTCGAATGAGCTGCCACTGCCTCTGGAGGAGCCAAGCCCTTTGCCTTGTATGCCCTCTGAATGGTCTGCACAATCCAAGAAGAAATCTGACCGAAGCTCGCCTTCCTTTGTTTTTACCATGGAGAAGAACGAAAAGGAATTCCGTTTGTCTGAATGGAGCCGTGACCTCCAGATATTGCTTTAGAGTGTGGCCTACGTCAAGTGGATGAACATCCTGATCGTCCGTTGTTCTAAAAGTAGGAAGTACAATCTCTTGATTTTCATGAAAGACTGAGGTCACTTTAGGGTTTGACCCAAGCATGGGAATCAACACTACCCTATCTGGAAAGAAGGTTAGGAAAGGTTCTTCTGAACCTAGATTTCTAATCTCTGACACTCTTTTAGCCGATGTCACAGCTACTAAGAAGGTGGTCTTGAGCGTGAGATCTCTCATGGAAAGAGGTTTGTCAGGATCTGATCCGAGATTGGAGAGAAAATCCAAGACAATAGGAAGGTCCCATTTGGGGAACCTGGGTCTTCTTTGAGGATTAAGCCTGATAGCTCCTTTAAGAATTGACGGACTAATGTGTGATTAGCCCAAGATACTCCTGTGAAGGCCGAGATGGCTGAAACTTGCACTCTTAGTGAGCTGACTGCTAAAGATAGGTCCAGCCCTGATTGGAGAAAACTTAGAATGTCCTGTACTGCTGGAGAATTACACGGATTTGACCGGGAAGATCAGAGAATTTAGACCATATCCGTTCGTATACTCTGTTCGTACTTCCCCTCCGGGCACTAAGAAGAGTTGGAATAGCTTCTTCCGGACAGCCTAGGGATTCAAGCCTTTCCCTCTCAAGAACCACACCCTGAGGTGTAGGCAAGATGGGCATGGGTGTAACGTCGAGCCTTGCGACAGTAGATCCGGCCTGAGAGGAAGGGGAACTGGGTCTTGATAACTCAGGAGTGATAACAGAGGAAACCACGGCCTGTTGGACCAGAAAGGGATCACTGCAATGATCTCCACCTTCTCTGTTCTGAGCCTCCGGAGGAATTGCAGAATCACCGGTACCAGAGGGAAGGCATAAGCCTTCTGAAACTTCCAATGATCTGAGAGAGCATCTATCCCATAAGCCTGAGGGTCTCTGAACCTCGAATAATATCTGGGCATTTTGTGATTGCATGGAGAAGCAAATAGATCTACCTCTGGAAGTACTCCCAGGGTCAGAAGCCACTCGAACACCTCTCTGTGGAGAGACCACTCGTTGTTGTCCATTTGCACTCTCGAGAGGAAGTCCGCCTGTACATTCTGGATCCCCGGAATGTAAACTGTCGAGATGTTGGACAAATACTTCTGAGCCCAGCTCATTATTGGCTCCACTTCCTGTAGCAGAGACCGGCTGCGAGTTCCACCTTGCTTCTTTATGTAAGCCACCGCAGTTGTATTGTCCAACCTTAGCATCACAGATGAACCTTCTATGAGATGGCGAAATGACAGGAGTGCCTGAAAGGCGGCCCTCAGTTCCAAAATATTGGAGACAATCCCTCGAGCAGGGAAAACCCATTGGCCTTGCGCCACTTCTGAAAGGCAGTGAGCGCCCCAACCTTGATTGCTGGCATCCGAAGTTAACGTGACCCATGAGATGGGCATGATTGAATGGTGATTGCGCAGATTCTTCCCTTGAAGCCACCAAAGGAGAGACGTCCTCATGGATGACGTAAGGTGTATGCGCTGGACTTGGCTGGAAGAATCCCATTGTTGAAGGAACCCTTTTTGGAAGGGTCGTGTATGCCATTGGGCCCACTTCACCATAGGAATGGTAGCTGTCATTGTGCCAATTACTTTCAGGCATTGGAGAGCGGAGAGGTGAGATGACGCAAGGGCTGCGTGTATTCTGTCTCGAATCACTCCAATCTTCTCCTCTGGAAGGGAGATGGTGCCTTCCAATGTGTTGAAGTGAGCCCCTAGAAACACCAGAGATTGTGTTGGCTCTAATGGCTCTTCTCTAGATTCAGAAGCCACCCGAATTCCTGCAGGGTGGAGATGACTAAGCTCCTGTGCTCTAACAGTTGATCTTCGTTCTGAGCTAGGAGAAGTAGGTCGTCTAAATAGTGGTGGAGACGAACCCCCTTGATACGGAGTAGAGCCACAACCGACAACAGGACCTTTGAGAAGACCCGAGGTGACGTTGTTAAGCCGAAGGGTAGACATGTGAACTGCAGATGCTGATTGCCTACCGCAAAGCGGAGGAATTGTTGGAACTCTGTTGCCACTGTCACATGAAAGTATGCATCTTTCAGATCGATTGAAATCATCCAATCTTCCAGATGTATTGATTGTTGGATCGTAATTAAAGACTCCATTTTGAACTTTTCTTTTCGGATAAAGGAATTAAGATGTGTTAAATCTATTACTGGCCTCCATGTACCATTTTTCTTCTGTATCATGAACAGAGGAGAATACATGCCTTTACCTTGTTCGTTTTCTGGAACAGGGACGGCTGCGCCTTGATCCAATAAACAGCTCACGTAGGTTAATAGGACCTGCTTTTTCTCTTCTGAACCTGGAAGAGATGTGGGAACAAATCTGAGTCTTGGGGTATTGCTGAAAACCCACTTGTGACCGGAGGAGACCGTCTTGATGGTCCAGTAATCTCGGACTGAGGCCGCCCAGACATGCCCGAAGTGGCGAAGACGAGCCCCCACCTGGCATGCCTGAGTGGGCCCAATCTCAAAAGGACTTTGTGGCGTCCTGGTTGCCAGAGGAACCCCCTTTTGCGGGTTTCTTGAAAGAAGACTGCCTGGATTTCCAGGATCTAGAGAACTCGCGACCAGGTCTGTAGCTGCGCGCATCCCTAGCGCGATCAGAGTTTTGTCTTCTAGGAAAACTGCGTTTCTGATTTTGTAGGCGTCCAAAGCTTTGGAGACTGCAGCAATCGCAAGTACTGGCTTACATGCCATTCCTGACGTCAGGTAGATCCTCTTTAAATCCGAATCAATTCGCCTTTCCAAAGGATCTTTAAAAGATACAGTGTCTTCCAAGGGAAGCGTTACATATCTTGCTAGTCTCATTAAAGCTGCATCCACTAATGGGGCTGATTCAAGGTGCTTTACTTCCTCTTCCTTAAAAGGATATAGTTTCAAGACCTTTGACTGCATGGAACTTTTCTTGTCCATTTTGCTCCATTCCTCAGAAATGACTTCACCCAGCTCAGAGAGAAAAGGAAAATACTGTCGCTCCTTATTGAGCTGCTTGAAAAACTTCCTCTGTTTTGGGGGGGAAGTAACTGGATCTTCCCACTTCAAGGCCTCTTTAACTGCCTTCACCAAAGAAGGAACTAAAGCATACTCAAACCCCACGCCAGGATCTTCCAGATCCGATTCGCTGTCTGAAACAGGAGCAGAAGGGTGACTTGGCTGGGAAGATTCCCATATCTCATGCAAAGAACCTTCACCCACTGGAGGGCATAATGGGTCTGATGGGGAATCACGGGGCTGCTGGGCCTCTCTCTCCTGCAGAGATTCTTTCACAACCCGCCTCACCATAGATTCCAAACGCTGGTCTGCACCATCCCTCTCACCTGCAGCTTTAGAGAAGCAGTGATCACAGAGAGATTTATCTGTTGGAACAGGCATCCTACATCCCCAGCATGATTTTCCTGAACTCTCTCTAGAGTGAGATGAAGGGGGGTGAGAAGGATTCTTATTGCGCTGTTCAGATCTGGAAGGAGATCTATGATGGCTAGACCTGGAGGAAGATTGCCGGTGGTGTGATTTTGATGATCCACTTCCTTTATGGGAACTACGGTGTGGATCAGACCTAGTAGGGCTGTGAGGAAAGAAACACAAAGAAGATAGAGAAAGAAATCAGCTGGTGTCCTAAAATCATACTCTCAATCCTTGTACAGGCAGAAAAGCAAAACTGCAAACATACCTGCTACAAGCGGCTGGTCACTAGGGGGCAGTGAGGAGTCCATAGTATCAATACAATAGGAAGCTGCAGAGACAGATTCACAGATTCAGCTGACTGACAACAGACCTCCACCCCAGACAATAGAGATTGTCTTACCTTGAACCGCCAAGATAGTAGCCCCGGGAAGTCGCCGTATCCCCCACGATCATTCCCAGGGCTCTGAAAGCTTTCCTCAGCTTTTAAAAGTGGCGCCCGTGACGTCATCGCCGACGTCAGACGCGAGACGCTCGCGCGCATGCGCGAACCAAGCCTCGACTTCGTATTGGGTCCGCGCATGCGCAGAACGTACGCCGGTACCCGGAAGTCACAGAGAGAGCGGCTGCTGGAACGCAGAGAGCGTCAGCGCCAATCTAGGACACCAGGAAGCAGGAAAAAAACACACAGAGGTATGATACACATAAACACTGCTGCCATATGTGAATGAATGTAAAAAACTTACCCCTCCACCTACGATCACCTGGCCGAGGAACGCCATCCATACACACACACACACCGGACTTGGCAGCAGATAATGGTCGCCTGAAACATTAGGCAAACAGACCGTGCGCACATAGATGAACTGATCCAATCTTCAGCGCTACTCTCCTATACACTCCATACCCTGCTTAACAGTCAGGGCCTATCGGAGAAACCTTTGGCACTCGGCATCATCTATCGTAGGGAGGTTTATCTTCAGGTAGGAGAACCAACACCTGGTCCTATGGAGGAGGACAAAAAAGGAACATGGATAGCAGCCTAGAGCAAAGATTTATGGGAGAGGGGGTCCTATTGGGTAGTTATGGAGGCGGAGCCTACCCACACGTATGCTGCCATGGAGCCTGTCAGGAAAGATACATTGTAGCTCTCTCTCTCCTTGCTAGGAGAGAAAAATGTAAATAAACAAAAGTGTGTGTAAAAAAAGCAAAAAAGCAAAAACAAGCTAGATCAAGGTTTGATCTAGGTCAAGGTTAGAGTTAGAGTCAAGGTGAGGGTCAGAGTCAGTGGTCAGGTTCAGTATATATTTAGGTAGGAAAAAAAGCATTTTTCTTTTTTTTCTTTATATTTAACCACTTGCTTACTGGGCACTTAAACCCCCCTCCTGTCCAGACAAATTTTCAGCTTTCAGTGCTGATGCACTTTGAATGACAATTGCGCGGTCATACAACACTGTACCCAAATGAATTTTTTATAATTTTTTTCCACAAATAGAGCTTTCTTTTGGTGGTATTTGATCACCTTTGCGGTTTTTATTTATTTATTTTTTTTAACTTAAAAAGACCAAATTAAAAAAAAAATAATATTTTGTTATAAAAGTTTGCAAACAGGTAATTTTTCTACTTGATTGATGTACGCTATGAGGCAGCACTGATGGGCGCCAATAGGTGGTAGTGATGGGCACTGATGGGTGGCAGTGATGGGCACTGATGGGTGGCAATAATGGGCACTGATCGGCACTGGTTGTTTACACTGATAGGCAGCACTGCTAGGTGGCACTGATTGGCACCACTGGTGGGCAATGATAGGTGGCACTTGTGGGCATTGATAGGTGGCACTCATGGGCATTGATAGGTGGCACTGGTGGGCACTGGCAGGTGGCACTGGCAGGGGGTACTGGTGGGCACAGATGAGGCAGAATTGCCTCTTCTTCTTTGGAACCAATGTCCCTTGCACATAAGCCGGTGATCTGCTTTTTTTTCTCCTCACGCTGTTAGCGTGAGGAGAAAAAAAAATTATTACTGAGCTTTTGTTTACATCATGTGATCAGCTGTCATTGGCTGACAGCTGATCACGTGGTAAGGGGCCAGGATTGGCCCCTTACTCGGATCTGTGATCACCCGAGTCTCAGTGACTTGGTGATCACAGCGCGCGCAGGGAGCGTGCAAAGGGGAGGACGTCATATGACGGTCAAGTGGTTAATAATATTATAGGAATTTTAGAATAAAACAATAATTTACAACATATAATATCATAATATCAAAAGAAAAACCACAACAAAAGGCAACATGCATCATATGAAATATAATTGTAGGTAAGACAATTTAAATAATTGTTTGAAGTAGTTAGGTAGTGAAAAGGCTGGGAAATAACTGCAGAATAATAAAATTCAACAGGAATAAAGATCCCAGGAAAAAAAAAAAAACATTTATAAGGTCTTAACATATGTGGCGGTGAAAACTACAATTTATGCAATAAGAAAATAGAACCAAGGAGAAACAAAAAAAAATATACAAATTAAAAAAAATTATTTTTTTTTTTAAGCATTTTTTTAAGTTAGTATCGGTGTCATTTAAGTGTCACTGTTTTTTAGGTAGGATAAAAAAAAGCAAAATGAGCATCATTGTTTCAAGGCCCTACTATGGGTACAAATAACATACACATATGTAGTATTATTGCGATCATCAGGAGCAGGAGAATTTAATTTGTGTTGTTTGGTGGTAAATTCAAAAATTTACATTTTTTTTTTTTTTTTTTTACTATTTTGGGCAGTTTTCTTCTAACAATAAAAAAATCAGGAGATATTCATTACCATTTACCACCAAATGAAAGCCCAGTTTGTCCTGAATACAGTAAGCAGTTGTGGTGATATGTACAGTGGTCTTAGTGGTCAGCCTTACTGGCTGGTATGTTCACGGTGGCACAGGTTACAAAAAATGACCATGCGAACAAACCCTTAAGTTATTCAGTCATGTCCACTCTTTCCCTTTTGTCCATGGCTATCCTAACAAGCAAATGTACTTGCAAACGTTATTTTTTCAGTGCTGAAGGTTATTTGTTGATTATCAACAAGGTGTGGCACTCTGTTGGTCCTAGACAGGAAACTAAACAGAAATATTGGCAAAAAAGATAGTTTAGCAAAGTTTGGAGCTGTCCTGAGTCCTATGTTATCGCAAGGATTCTAATTAGCCTTCCAAGCTTTTTTTAACTGCAAGAGTAGGAGAAGTAGATAGGATTGTGCGATTTAGCACAAGACAGTTAGGCAGGGCTGACACCACTAATTACACAAAATGATGTGTATTGTAAGCCCACAATAGGACTTAAAGTGGTTTTAAACCTCACAAAATGTAATATATTGCTGATTACCAGTTCTTGGATGATGTGGCTGCATTAGTTAAATTTTTTTAGGCTTTTTTCCTTTATTTTCACCTGATGATCTGCCCAGTAAGTCTGTTATTTTCCAACTTCCTTTACCAGGCCAAGTTGTCCAACAAAGTGACATTTAGGGGGTTGGGTCAAACCATTTAACACTGACAGGGGTGCTTACAATGATCAGCAATTATTTATTTCGGTAAAACCTTTATCCCAAAAATAAAAAAAAACACTGTTGTCATAATATAATAAAATGTTAGCCAGAGTTTGGCTTTAATTTGTTAGAGAAGTTCGTCTAAATCTGCGAGTTTACCTAATACTACCCTCTCCCAAGACTGACAATACTGACTACTGTTCAAGGTGTCCCAATTACTCCTCCAGTGGAATGGAGATAGCCTTAGACAGGAAATGGGTTACTACTGGCTGGATCACCAGGAGAAAATAAAGGAAGAATCCTACAAAAAGGAAAACGAATGCAGCCACCACCTGTAATAAATGGCAAACTGCAGTATAATATATCTTTGTTTTTTGGTTTAATACCATTTTAAAAGTTGAGTGCATCTCTGGCAACTCCACTGGTGTTTCCTATACTTGTAGGGTCCTTAAATGCAAACAAGATGGGGAATCAAGCTATCACCCACTTTAAAACTCCAGGCACAACAAAAAATACCCTTGTACCCTTGTACCCCACATAGACTTGAGCTTTGGGGAGAGGAGCGAACACCATAGTCAGCTGGAGCGGAGAGTCGGGTAAGTAATACAGCCTCTTTTGCCACCCTCTTAAGCATTTAACCCTTGCAACTCAAGAGGGCCCCACTGCAAGGGTTTTTTTGTTGTGTGTAAAAATGAGTTTTAATGTCATCCCGTTAGGATCTACCTTTACTTTAAATTGGATGTAAACCCCATTTTACTTTAAAGTGGATGTAAACCCCATTCATGTCCTTTTACACTCCCTGGGACTGAATAGTTTATCCCAGTATAAGAAAAAAACTATCCAGTCCCAGGGAGTGTAAAAGGACACAGGGGCATACAATGAGACCGGAGGAGAAGCGGTTTACCTAACTGCGTAGTGGGTTCCTCACTGTTAGGGCTATAAGGATGTGGAACTCTCTCCCACAATTGGTGGTGGCTGCGGGGAGCATGGATATTTTTAAAGGACTCTTAAATGTACATCTTAAAGGACACAACATACAGGGTTATAGGAATTCATTATAGACACTGATACACATACACCTACACAGGTTGAACTGGATGGACTATAGTCTTTTTTCAGCCTTACCGACTATGTAACTATGAAATCTGAACTGGGCACATATATCTGTAGTCTTTACTTATCTCTCTCCAAAGCCCTAAGTCCCGTGTCTTTCTACCGCTCCGTTCCTCTGTTATCAGCATGATAACTTCTGACAAGTTCATCAACACTGGAGATAAAAGCAGCTGGAAGTTTGTGTCGGGGAGGGTACTTAGAGATAGATAAGCAGAGAGCTTGTCTATTCACAGCACAGCTCTACAAGTTTCTTTGTTCCTCTGCCTATGTGGAGGGGGGGATGCCTTTCCTCCAAGCAACTCTCAGACAGTGTATGCCAAGACTCCACACCCACTGCTGAATGAGGAAGAAAGATCTCTAACAGGATGTGCACTTTCTAAAGAGTCTAGAAAGCTTAAGACAGCAGATATACAGTGGGGACGGGAAGTATTCAGACCCCCTTAAATTTTTCACTCTTTGTTATATTGAAGCCATTTGCTAAAATCATTTAAGTTCATTTTTTTCCTCATTAATGTACACACAGCACCCCATATTGACAGAAAAACACAGAAATGTTGACATTTTTGCAGATTTATTAAAAAAAAAAAAAAAAAACTGAAATATCACACGGTCCTAAGTATTCAGACCCTTTGCTCAGTATTGAGTAGAAGCACCTTTTTGATCTAATACAGCCATGAGTCTTTTTGGGAAAGATGCAACAAGTTTTTCACACCTGGATTTGGGGATCCCCTGCCATTCCTCCTTGCAGATCCTCTCCAGTTCTGTCAGGTTGGATGGTAAACATTGGTGGACAGCCATTTTTAGGTCTCTCCAGAGATGCTCAATTGGGTTTAAGTCAGGGCTCTGGCTGGGCCATTCAAGAACAGTCATGGAGTTGTTGTGAAGCCACTCCTTCGTTATTTTAGCTGTGTGCTTAGGGTCATTGTCTTGTTGGAAGGTAAACCTTCGGCCCAGTCTGAGGTCCACAGCATGATGCTGCCACCACCATGCTTCACTGTTGGGACTGTATTGGACAGGTGATGAGCAGTGCCTGGTTTTCTCCACACATACCGCTTAGAATTAAGGCAAAAAAGTTCTATCTTGGTCTCATCAGAACAGAGAATCTTATTTCTCACCATCTTGGAGTCCTTCAGGTGTTTTTCAGCAAACTCCATGCGGGCTTTCATGTGTCTTGCACTGAGGAGAGGCTTCCGTAAGGCCACTCTGCCATAAAGCCCCGACTGGTGGAGGGCTGCAGTGATGGTTGACTTTCTACAACTTTTTCCCATCTCCTGACTGCATCTCTGGAGCTCAGCCACGGTGATCTTTTGGTTCTTCTTTACCTCTCTCACCAAGGCTCTTCTCCCCCCCCGATAGCTCAGTTTAGCCGCACGGCCATCTCTAGGAAGGGTTCTGGTCATCCGAAACATCTTCCATTTAAGGATTATGGAGGCCACTGTGCTCTTAGGAACCTTAAGTGCAGCAGAATTTTTTTTGTAACCTTGGCCAGATCTGTGCCTTGCCACAATTCTGTCTCTGAGCTCTTCAGGCAGTTCCTTTGACCTCATGATTGTCATTTGCTCTGACATGCACTGTGAGCTGTAAGGTCTTATATAGACAGGTGTGTGGCTTTCCTAATCAAGTCCAATCAGTATAATCAAACACAGCTGGACTCAAATGAAGGTGTAGAACCATCTCAAGGATGATCAAAAGAAATGGAAAGCACCTGAGTTAAATATATGAGTGTCACAGCAAAGGGTCTGAATACTTAGGACCATGTGATATTTCAGTTTTTCTTTTTTAATAAATCTGCAAAAATGTCAACAATTCTGTGTTTTTCTGTCAATATGGGGTGCTGTATGTACATTAATGAGGAAAAATATGAACTTAAATGATTTTAGCAAATGGCTGCAATATAACAAAGAGTGAAAAATGTAAGGGGGTCTGAATACTTTCTGTCCCCACTGTACATGTAAAACTTATGTAGGGAGATTTGTTTCATCTCTGTGTATCATCTGAGGCTGTTCGCTTCATTGCGTATAGGAGAGGGTTTACATCCACTTTAAGTGGTGACCTGATATTAATTGAGTTGTCACATCTTTGTGTAGCTCACAGATCTGTTCCCTGATTGAGTCTTTTTTTTATGCTTTTTTATTTTTTTTATTAAGCCTTTCTTGTCTGTGCTTGTGTGTACATTTGTTTTTATTTGCTTTTTTTTCTGTGATGAGAAGCACAGGGTATTGCACTAAAATGGATTAATTAGCCAGTGTTTAGAAAATGTATTTAATTTGTTTGTTCAATAACAAAGTAGCTTATATTCCAATACTGAAAATAAGATTTTTAAAGCAAAATTTTCTGCACTAAGGGCTGCAATTTTAAACAAAAGCAGGTCCTGTCAGCTGTACCTTTCAAACTCTCCTCAAGCAACCACAGACCCCTAAAATGTAAAGTGCTCCAATAGGCGAATACTGATGCTGGAAAGCTGGCATGCCCCATGCTGTGCCTAACTATCAGTCCTTAGACAAGATGGGTGGGATGTCTAACCAATAGTTAGGCAGGAGGAGGCAGAGCTCAGCTGCAGTTTAGTCTGTAGCTGGAGCCATCAGTTTAATATCATTTTTTTTTTTTTTACAGCCGGAAATTAGTTGTTCAGTAAAAGTGATCTGGGTGGCTCTAACCTCCGTTCCTCCTAGGAACCCGGGACTGCGGTAAATGGTCGGGATAGCCAGATACAGAGGAAATGGAAACATCTGTTCCCCGATCTCCTCTGTGACATATAAAGCTGGAAGCAACTATGATTTCATCACTTCCAGTTTTAGAGCTGTCGTGTTTGTGTGCACTAAAATTAATTTAGTAATTGAGGATCCTTCAGAATTTACATCTAGACCCTGAGGACGAATATTTTTCCAAACGCGTTGTTCTATTTCCCTACAAGAATGTAGAAAGCTTCTGCTATATTATCGTGTTCTCATGTAATAGGAATATGAAGGTATAATAGTAAATGGTGACAAGACAGAGATTTCAAC
The DNA here is from genome assembly GCF_042186555.1 of Aquarana catesbeiana. Taxonomy (NCBI): domain Eukaryota; kingdom Metazoa; phylum Chordata; class Amphibia; order Anura; family Ranidae; genus Aquarana; species Aquarana catesbeiana. The sequence continues at coordinate 126,774,161 of NC_133336.1, forward strand.
AAGTAAATTTTTTACAAGCACATTACAATGAAAAAAATGAAATGATGTGGATTTTTACTAAAATGTTTTGTTTGAATTGGCATGCCTAAAAAGTCCAATTTTTCAAATGTAACCATTTTATGCTCCTAAGGGGTGTTGGCATTGTGCATATATGTCACTTCACATATATTCAAAGTTAAAACATTAGCGCACATTGGATTATTTACATCAAATAATCCTTATTACATAAATATCCAGAGATATAGAAAATGTTTGAATTCCTTTTCTGGCTATCAACAAAAAAAAGAAAGTGAGAGCTTCAAGAATTTCAAGTAAATGGAAAAGGAAAATAGAATAGAATTTGTATTTGTATAATAATCAGTTTCTATGTTCTTTTGCATACAATGAACGGCAGATTCCTCTAATGAATCAGACTGGTAATTAAACATCCAAATCAGTGCATAACATCTCCCTGTTCATGTGAGTTATTTTTATCTGTGCACAAAGGAAGAATCCTAATTACAATTTTCAAGCATATCTGGCTTAATGAGCCAAGAAAATGATCTGTGGCCAGGCATTTTAAACAGGCTTTTCTGTTCCATCCGGTAGTCAAATCTGTTACCTTTCAGCAGCCGGTGGTGGAAATTGACTTTATAGGGTTCCTGTGTAGATAATATTGGGTAGCACAAACACCCAAATGTTTCCCACATGTGTCTATACACTTGGCAGTATGTTACCCAGCTAGTGTATTTCAATGCTTAGAGCATTTTAAGGTGCAATATTTCAGAACATTGCCCTCACTACCTGCTGTGTCCTTCTAATCACATTATCATTTACATCAGATAAATTATCTATCTCACATCATGCGGTATCGTAACCCCAATAAGCATACTATAATGTCCCCCTGGACTCCTAAAGAGTTCTGATCTAGGCCTGGACTCTGAGGATATGAGACTGAAGCTGGCCATACACTGTGAAAGGAGGCCATATGAGGTGGTTGGAGGATTTTGCCTCATCAGAAGTTTTCCAATATGTCCTTTCAACAAAAGTTGATCAAATGATCAACTTCTGTTGAGTGTGGACTGCCGCATATTGATCAAAATTAGGTTGGTCCCTGCTAAATTGGCCAAATGTTGATCAGTAAATAACCATCTTTAAAATATAAACAACAGTGCAGCGCTCATAGTGAAAAAATAATTAGTGTGCAATAAACAAGTGTGAAATCAAATAGTGTAACAATAAAATAATAGAATTAATAAAATGCATACAAATAGCAAAATATAAAGTCCATCAACAAACCATTGGAATAGTAATATCAGTGCTGTGAGCAATACCACAGAAAATGATGAAAGCATGAACATTCAATAACTTCAAAATAAAAGTTCGATAGAAGATAGTCCACTAAGAAATTGAAATCCTTGAAGTGAAGATGAAGATACTCCAGATGATGTCCAAAAGGACAAAACGCGTCTGTGACGCTCATGGAGTAATTGCAATCCTTTTCTGATTTATCTCTGGACTTTTTAGCGCTATTCAAGTGGATTTGTGTAAGTGTACACCTGTTTTTACAATAAAATACATTTTATCCAGTTTTACACTAAGTGCGGTCGTTTATTCCCTACATATATGTTCGGGAGTGGCATTCCTTGCTGACGTTTGCTAAATATTGGGAGACTGTTTGTTCTAAGTGGAACTTCTCCATACAATCGGTGACGGGGTGTCTATAGACCATCCATCCGATACACCTGGATAAGGTTGAGGTATTACCTCACACATGCCTGTTTGACTCATTACAAACCAGTATATGAGTCCGCACTCTCTGGTAAGGGTGCCCATTTTTACTCTGTGGTGGTGGATCGCAAAAAAACAGTGACAAGTATTTTTCCTATAGTACTTTCTTCATCTTCATTTCAAGAATTTTAATTTCTTGGTGGACTATCTTCTATCGAACTTTTATTTGCAATTTATTAAATGTTCATGCATTCATCATTTTTTGTGGTATTGATCACAGCACTGATTTTACCATTCCAGTTGTTTGTTGATGGACTTTATATTTTGCTATTTGTATGTATTTTATTTGTTCTATGACTTTATTGTTACACTATTTGATTTCACACTTGTTCATTGCACACTAATAATTTTTACACTATGAGCGCTGTACTTTTGTTTTTATTTTATCTGTCTACACTATCTGTCTAGTGAGTGCTAGCTGCTTTCTATAACCCCAAAGCACAGCTTTTCTGTTTTCTTTAATAACCATCTTTAGACTGTTTTTTTGATTGAAAAATGTATGCTTTATTTTGCAAGAAAATATACAAAAAAACAAATACTTAAACAGGGTACATCTGTACTGCGACGCAGCGCATAAATACACTACATAACAATATATCGCCAAGCATACCAATAAATTACATTCATCCTGCGGTATGATGCCTAATGTGTTGTGCAGAGTAATAATACCCCCAAACATCACATCATGCATGACGCCGCATTACCCTGAAAGCATTACTTCAAACATAAGTCACAAAAGTCAGGTCATACAATCTAAATAACATAACATTCAAATGTGCAACGTGTGTGTTGGGGGGGGGTGGAGAAGGTGGGGTAGGGGAGGGAGAAAAGAGTTCACAGGCCCGAAGCTTTATTTGAACTGCCAAAGGATACACGGGGGGGAGAGGGGGGGGGAATCTTCAGACCTCCTCTTCCTCCTTGAAGTCCATCAAGTGACAGTCTGCGACAGTCCTCGATGGACATCCTCTCCCGCTGGTGGATGAGGCGCTTTCTGAGTTTGCTGAAAGTATCACTATATTTGCAAGCAGTTAAAGCCCAAAAAATAAGACTACAGGCAGGTGCAGTGTTCAAAATGGAGGCATTCCCCAAACCTTACAGAAAATATAAATATATACATATACACCCTGCGCATAGATTTTTCCAGCTCTCAATCTTAAAAAGATTGTAAAGTTTTAATAAAAAAATAAACATGTTATACTTACCTGCTCAGTCGCTATCGTTTTTACACATTTCAACCCCGATCCTCCTCTTCTTTAGTTCTCCGTTGGTGCTCCAGGCTCCTATCCCCCACTGAGTGGCCCCATAGCAAGCTGCTTGCTATGGCGGCACTTGTGCATGATTGCTCCTTTGTCCTGTTCTGTGTGTCCATAAGACATACAGAATGGGACTCGGCCCTGTCCCCGCTCCCTCCTCACTGGTTGTGAATGTGTCTGCTCCAATAAAGAGGGGAAGAGCCAGGAGAGCCTCTGCTCTTGTACACCTTGTTGGATTGAGATCGGGCTCAGGTGAGTATAAGAGGGGCTGCATGAACGTATTAAGGTGAAAAAAACGTTCTGCCTTTAGAACCACTTTAACGCCAGCAGACTGAAAGTGATCCTCAATGGGGGTTTGTTAACTGGTTCATCTCTTCTGCCCACTTGCAGTGACCTGGAGGAATAAGCCCCGGTTCACACAAGTGTGACTTCTGATGGAATTTGAGTCACAGAGAATCGCATGACAAGGGAAATCACATTGTTTTCAATGACACCAGTCCAAATCAATGCAACTCAACACCGTGCGATTTTGGAAAAGGTATTACTTTGGTGCGACTCTAGTGCGATTTCAGACCCATAGACTTCCGTTAACTCAGAAAGCCCCAATCACATTTCATTCACTTTATGTGTGAAAAACACACAAAAAACACAAGTGATAACATGTGTTTTTGCTACGCTCAGGTGTGAATGGAATGTGCTTAGGAAGAGAGTTTTTAGGCAGCAAGTTTGACCTGGGAGGAGAGGTGAGGGATAAAAATAAAACCACTGGTCTTATCAAAGTCTCATAGGAATTGCTTCTTATCTAATGCTGATGGGACTTCTGTGAGTAAAGTCACACTGAAGTCGGATCAAAGTCACAAGCTAGTCGCACTACATAGTCACACTGGAAATTGCATGAAAATTGCATCACATTAGTGTGACAAATTGCAACTTAGAAATGCAAATGTATTTGGTTCCTTTAGCAAATGATCATAGTCCCATTTGTTTAGCTAAATTTACAAGAATATGCACCACTATCAAAAAACACTTTGTACTGTAGGAATTAATATTCACCTATTGGGTTAAACAATGTACCTTCTCTGGAGAGAAACAGATGTTGCAATATCTTTCTTGGAGGACTGAAACTAATAAATCTGAGATTTTACTGATTTTATTAAAGCGAGCTGCTGTGATCAAGGATAGAACACAAGGACAAGATTACATTTTCTTCTGGGTTTGTCTAGTGCCCTTGAAATCCAGTTACTCCGTTTATTAATGGGCACATGCAGACCCAAAGCACTAAGCTATCTCATCGCAATGTTCCAGAGAGCTTGCAGATTAGCAAATTGAACCAACGTGGCATGCTATAAGAGCCTTGCTTCTTTTCCTTATGGCAAAAGACAGGAACATTTTAATTAAAGTGAGTAGTGAAATTCAAGTTCAGTTATTCTGAATGCTAATTAGTGCAGAATTCAAACATGAAATGAGTTGTTCCAAGGAAGCAGTCACTGGATTATTTGTATTAGTTTTGCCAAGTTCCAATTGCAAACTGTAGAGAGAAAAGTCATATTACAATATGGAAAAGGTAATGTTACTGCGCTATCCTGACAAATCAATTGAAAAAAAGCTGCAACTATAATGTGAGACACACACACTAAAATAACATAAAAAAGAAAGCTGCGCTGTATGATTATAGTGAACAAAAAATAAAGTGACATGTAAGTGATATAGCTTACTAATACATAAATAATTATACAAGTGAAATCACAAGTGAAATGTGCAAAAAATGATTAAATAAAAAAAAAATTGAAAAAGTTCTCCAAAAAGATCCAATCTACTCTGATGGGCTGTTAAAAAGAATTCCACTGAATATACAGTTCTTAATAGTATTCCAGGTGATAATTCCTCAACCCTCTATTCAGTAGTGACATGCAACCACAGCACCAAAGAAGATGTGATAGAGTGCGACAGGAAAGTTCTTCCACCAGTGATAATACTGCCGCTTACCAGCTTGTTAGATCTCTTGTTTAAGGAGATTGCAAGTGTCTGTGGCTTTTATCTCCAGCCCCGGGTCTTTGTGCTTGTATAGCTAGATGTTCCCGGAACTCTCTGCTCAGGGTATCCTCTGTACAAATGATGTTCGTGAAGATTATTATTATTATTATTCAGGATTTATATAGCGCCAACAGTTTACGCAGCGCTTTACAATATAAAAGGGAGACAATACAGTTATAATACAATACAATACAATACAATAGGATTAAGAGGGCCCTGCTCAGAAGAGCTTACAATCTAATAGAAGATACACTACAAATTCCTTTTAAGAAATCAGAAGTAATGGAACGTGTGTCCCTTGGAGAAGAACGCAGTTTTTTCAGATAGTAAATGATTCTCTGTATTGACTCTTGATAGGTAATTGCCACACCATGTCCAATTCCTCGTTCCCACTGTCCGAATTTTCTTGCAGCAGTTCTGTACAACTTGACTTCTCTATTTTCTGGAAAGAAATTGTTCCACATGCAATTCTAGGTATGACTGGTGGTCTCTGCAGTACTCCATTTGATGGTGGACAAGGATCCAAGTATCATGCCCCGAGCTCTGCAGAGGAGCCGCATCCGCTGCCACCACCAGCTCTCCCTCAGCTCAATCTGAGATCCCAGCTATTCCTGATTAGGATTAAGAACTGTATATTCAGTGGAACTTCTTTTTAACAGCCCATCAGAGTGGATTGGATCTTTTTGGAGAACTTTTTCAATTTTTTTTTTTATTTAATCATTTTTTGCACATTTCACTTGTGATTGCGTATAATTATTTATGTATTAGTAAGCTATATCACTTACATGTCACTTTATCTTTTGATCACTATAATCATACAGCGCAGCTTTCTTTTTTATTTTATTTTAATTTATATTACAATATAACTTGGTAGTGGTTGGATATTTACCACAAAGGTATGTGTAAAAAGTGAAGAAGTATGTGTGCTATACAGTATTCACTGTCTGGGAAAATTTCAGATCATTACTTAACCTCCACTCAGGGGCAAAATATTTTGTTGCTTATTACAGAACTGCCGATAACAAGTTCTTTAAAGATCCTGCTGCTTGTACATGACATTCTGTGGGTAAAAAAAAATAGCAATTGTTTATTATAAAAAATATATAAAGACTATGAAGCAATGGAAAAAGAGTGCCCTTTCCCTCTACAAAACATGTCAATTTTGCCATTAGCTCCGACTTTAAAAGCTGGACTTCAGATAGATACAAAAATATTAGAAGAGAAGTTCAGGAATTAAACTAAAAAAAACACATTTATACTCACCTAGGTGGATGCAGCATCGATCCACGCTGCATCTGTCCTCTGCCAGCACTAAGCCCTAGAACTGAGTGATCAAACAGCACTGATTGCTTAGTTCTCGATCTTCAGTCTGAAGAGAGCTGGTGACTGTCAGTCACCGACTCAATGCTCTGCCTCTCCAGTGTTAACAGTGGCTGAGAGTCAGCTGAAACTGGTCACGGGAGTGCAGAACGAAGTGCACTTCTGTGATCCATAGGAGTATAGCCAAAATAGCTTTTGCCATACTTCTCCTTTAATGAATTCAGACATGTATTCATTAAAACAGTTACATTTTTGTAATTAGTTGAATGTCTACTGTAGCAGCCTCTTGTAGGCTGGTTTACACTATTGTGGGTGGTTGCGGAAATCGCACCTGTTCCTGTACCCGCAACCATCCACAGCCAAAACACGCTAAAAATTAGTTGGGCTGCTATTCATTCTTAATGGCACCCCACACATCTAAAAACACAGCATTTATTCCTTCTTTTCCCCCAACGGTGAAAATTCCAATTTCCTATGCTGGCAACAAAAGGATAACCCTTTCTTGCGACCTTCCACTGATTTTGAATCTCTATTATCTCAATCTTGTTTTTGTTTTTTATTTTCCACTTCCTCTTTTTCTCTTTTCCTGTTCTCTTTGATATGCTTTTTTTCTTTTCTCCATGTTATTTTATATCAGACAAGTTGCTTCTAACAATGTTAATGCAAGTGTATCCTTACATTCTATGGATGTATCTATTATTTCTTCTGCCTACTGAATTCCTGTATTTTCCTAATGTTTCTTCTGCCTTCTAAGCAATGACCGCTCTTACCTTAAAGTAGAACTATAGGCAAAACTTTTTTCTGGGGCCTTCATGGCAGCATACCTGTGACAAGCTCCGCCTTGGCTCCTCTTTCAGGACCAGTGAATATTATAAAAGAAAAGGATTAGTCAGTGAATGGTGGTCGAACGTCCCTTACCTCTGCAGTCGGCAGCTTCCAGCTGGGTTCAAGCCTCTCCCAGGTGCAGTCTCTTTTCTGGGGAAGCTAACTGCGCTAATAAGATAGGGTGTCCCTTCTGTGGGCCTTTTGGGACAGCAATTGTCTCCTAACTAAGAGCTCCTATCTGCATTTATATACTGGCATTTGCTCAAGCCTGCAGCAGTAAAAGCAGCTATATCTATTTTTCACTTAGCCTTATCCTTCCATTTCTCCCTCCTGTCATCTATTCTCTCTCACTTTCCTTTCCTTTCCTTGCTTTCCTCTCTCTCCTTTTTCGCTTTCTTCCTCCCCCACCTTCCCCTCCTTGTGATATTGTACCTTCATTCCCGGTTTCTACAGTGGGCGGTGCACACCTCGTGCCGGCTTTTCTGAGTTCCTCTGGCCTGAGGTTGTTGTGGCCATCTTGAATTGGGACAAATTTTAAATTTTTTGCCCTATTTTGTCAAAATAATTTTTTAGAGGGTTGTATCTTCCACAGATGTCCCTCCACTCTCCATTGTTTATTACTGGGGGCTTTTAGCATGGCATCCTATTGTCATCTGTCTGTTGTCACCTATCTGTTGTCTATGCTGGAAGCTTCTGGAGGGGACCCTGTTTTTTGCCAACAGTAAATATAGTTTCTTTCTTTTTTTTTTTTACTTGCTCCAGCTGAAATACCAGTCGCTAACTCCTTTACCTTTCTCTAGCTGCTTTTTCTGTCTCCTGCCTAAAATAAGCAGTACGCCACCCGAACAAGACCTTCTACAAAACTTAAGGTAGGGACCGTCGTCCAGGTGAGTAAAAAAAACAACAAAAAGCACTTATGCTGGTACGTTTATGTATTTCAGCCTTGTATGCCAGAAGAAGTCCAAGCAGACATCAAGGCAACATAAACAATCCTATGAAGGCCCCAACCAGGGCACACCATCCAGATCAGGATACCATGCAAGGTTCATCCGTGAAAAGACATAGTTCTTCACATTCACCAACTCTCAAATCCCTAAATACTGAGCATGCGGGGTCATCACATTACCAGCCAATCGGTCAGCAAAAGCTGTTTTTGAGTCTATGCAGCAGACAGAGTCAGAGGGTTAACAGGTAAACTGCCCTACTCAAAAGATGGGCAGGGGTTACATAGCGGAATGAGCAACAGCAGTTCCATTGTAGCAATTAGCTCAACCTTCTCCAGAGAAGTTAACTCTTCCTGGTCCATCCTCGAGAGTATCCTCTCACCAGGCAGCAAGTATCCCTCCTAGACATCTGGATGATAGTGGGCCATCTCAGGATAACTCAGAAGAGCTCGGCTCTTGGACTTCAACCTTTTCCTAGTTCATCCCTATGTCCAGGCTGTAAAGCCAGCTAATGGCTGGGAGGAAGCTGACACTACATCTGGGAAGTCAAAGATGTGCTTCCCATTTCTAAAGAAGCAGGTTTGTTTCTTTCTGCTCAGTTTCCACTAGTGCGACTTGTCATGCGTCTTGGGACTGCAAAGTCGCATGACAGGTCATACCCCATGATTTCCAATTAGTGCCGTTCATATCTGTGTGACTTCAAGTCTCAGCAACATCAAAGTAGACCCTGCACTACCTTGGTCCCACTTTGATGCGACTTGAGGTCCATAGACCTCAAGAATACACAGGCATTGTTTCAACTTGCATCAAAATCGCGGCAAAATCGTGTGACTTTCAGGTCGCAGTAGTGGAAACATAGGCTTACTCTGATGAATGATGTCAGAAACATTGTTGAAGAAAAAATAATATTTTTTATCCTCTCAATTGCATAGGAAAACTTTATCCACTGTCAAAACAAGATTCTGCAATGCCAGACAGTCCATTGGAGGTTCGTATAACAAAGAATTTCATCTCACCAGTCGATGATTCAGCCTCAGTTGAGGATCCTTTAGACAGACGAATACTCCACAACTTAAAGGAGCTTACCAAATGGCGGGTAAATGCCTGGAAGTCAGCAATTGCCTTATCATCTTTATCCAAAGCCCTGCGGGCATGGACCGAAAGCATGTAAACAGTAATTCATCAAAATGTCCCTAGGGAAAATATAGTCAATGCTTTGGACGAATTATGGCTCTCAGCAGACTTCACCGGTGAGACGGCGAGGGATACAATTCGATACTTTGCAAGATCAATGTCACTACTTGTGATAGCCATATGGGTGTTGTGGTCAGAACTACGGGCAGCTGACACTGTGTCAAAACAAAATTACTATAAATACCATTTTTTTGATGGTAAATCACTCTTTGAAGAAAGGTTACAGAAAGCCATTTCCTGCGTCGCAGGAGGAAAGTCAGAACAGCAGAATTAGACGTACCTGGGGATTTAGGGATGCTTACTTGCATGCACCCATACTACAACTGTTACAGAAGTACACGAGGGCTCGGATCACTATCCAAGCTTCTTTACAAGAACTGGGTCTCAGTTCTTATCACTAACGAGACGAAATCCTCCTTTTATCAAAAGATCCAGCCCAGCTGGTGGAACACAGGTGGATGCTGTGGCCTACACTATCAAGATACGGCTGGATAGTAAATCATCCAATGAGTCATCTTTTCTCCAGTTTAGGCGCCTTATTCCACATACGCAAAAGGGACGGTGTCCCTGCCATCTCAGAAAGTGTGGGCGATCATTCAGAAAGTAAGGAGAGTGAGGACATGGTCCTACATAACAGCCTTGAGCTAACTCAACTTAATAGGGATTTTTGGCTATTTGTATGCAGATGGTCCCATGGACACATGGATACCTCAGGCACCTTTTAGCTAGAATTCCTGAAGCAATGGAGCAGACTGTCTATCCCTGTCCATATATTAAACAAGTTTGATGCACAGGGGTCTGCACTAGTGCACAAAGAGGGAGATGCCTGTAAGGCCACATCCATTAAGGCATGTCTTGTGGACCACAGTTACCACAGATGCCAATGCAATAGGCTAGGAGGCACACTGCAACCAGATGTTGGTTCAAGAGAGATGGGCGTTCAATGCAGCACACATCATCGCAAATATCCTGAAAATCCAGGTGGCTTATCTCTACCCTTTCTTCTGGCTCGAGCCATCAGAATCCTCACAGATTGAACCTTCACATTAGAATGTTAAAACACAGAGGCTTTAATCATTAGGATCTTTCTCCAGAGTTGTTTCAACTCTGCTCAAAGCACAGGAGCCTTCAACGAACAATACATATCACAAGGTTTGGAATAAGTTTATATCTTTTGCTAACGGCAAAACTTCAATCCTCATGTACCCTCTTCCTCCCAACTCCTTGACTTCCTTCAAACAGACCTGATTTAGGATTAGGATTAAGCAATTTAAAGGTACAGCTGGTGGCAATCTCTGCTGTGACCACAAGAGATGGGCCGAAGATCCTTTAATATTCAAATTCTTCAAGACAGTCAAGAAGATAAGCCCACCCATTAAAACAAATCTTTCCACTTAGGATCTCTCTATTGGCCCTTATCCAAACAGCCTTTTGCCCCATCTGATTCAGCATCCTTGTGGAATCTCACTTGGAAACTATTTTTCTTTGTGGCGATGGCATCGGGATGGCGATGGTATCAGAACTTCAGGCTCTGGGAGCAGAAGACGATAATATTATTTTCTGTACTTGGATAGAGCCGATCTTTTCAGATCCAATTTCGACCTTCTTCACAAAGACAATATTACTTCTGTACTAAGACACTATCTTCAAGCCACAACTCCCTTCAGACTTTCATCTAACCTATTTGTAATACCCCTCCAAAAAAAAACAGTGGCAAAGAAGCATCATTCCGGAGTATCCATCATGCCTAGTCATATCTGTGAATATCAGAGCTAGACATGTGGTTCTGCAGCAGCTGGGAAGACATAGTTTGCAGATCCCTGCTCTAGTACAATAGTTTCATGGATAATCAAATTGGTTAAGAAGGTGAACAGGGCTAGGGGTCTAGAACCCCCTCTTCAGTTGGGCTGTATGCCACCCAGTTGTTCTGCTTCTTGGACAGCCAGAGCAGACGTATCAAAACAATCTAAAGGGTGGCATCATGGTCATCCCAACATGCGTTTACAAGACATTACAGAGTAGTCCCGGCAGCTTTCTCATTGGTAGAAACTGGCAGACAGGCTATCAGGCTGGCATTTGCCTATTTTAAATCCTTTTTCAAATAAATCTTTTATTATGCATCATCCCACCCATTTCAGCTAGTTATTTGTCACAGGTATGCTGCCATAGAGGCACCAGAAAAACAAAAAATTGTTTCATACTTACCGTAATCTTCTTTTCCTGGTGCCTATCCATGACAGCATACAATCCCACCCTCGGTATGCTATATTACGTAGAATTCTGGGAGTGCACTAATCCTTTTCTTTTATAATATTCACTGGTCCTGAGGGAGGAGCCAAGGCGGAGCTTGTCACAGGTATGCTGCCATGGATAGGCACAAGGAAAAGAAAATTACGGTAAGTATGAAACAATTTTCTGTTTTTTTTTTCATTCTGAATAATGAGTAAGGGAGGGTTACAACACCTGTCAGTTTTTTTTCACCATCTGTGTCCCGTGGAGATCTACCTTTGCTGAACAGGAAGTGAGAGGAAATCCTTTCAAAGTAAGGGAATTCCATAGGGGACCCCCAGGTCACCCTAACTAGTGTTCCCATTGGAAGAGATCCCCTTTATTACTTTTCTGGGGACAACCCAAAATGTGGGGTTTTCTGTTACTTTCACTTTCAATGATAATGGTAAACGGAACAAAATAGAGAGGGTGAACAGGGGCACAGACAGCAATAAAAACTGACAAGTGTTCTAATCCCTCTCCACCCTATCCAAAAACAAACAAAAAAAAAAGTTTTACCTTTAGGCCTGGTTCACACTAGTGCGATGCCAGACATAACATATGATTCGCACTGCATTGCTGTTCAGATCACATGCGATGTCTGTGCGATGCGATTTCAGCCATACAAACTGTATGGCTGAAATTGCATTGCATTCGCATCAAAATGGTGCAGGACCCTCTTTTGGTCTGCACTGGAATCGGATCACATGGGTGTTCAAACCCATGCTATCCGATTCCTGCACCATTTGACAGTTCACACTGCGATCTGCGAACCGATCTGGGGTGTCGTTAACTTTACAATGACACCCACAGCGGCTCACAGATCTCAGTGTGAACGACTGTGCGACTCAGGTGCAATGCGGGAACCTGCACTGGATTTGCAGGGTTCTCACATCACACTAGTGTGAACCGGGCCTTAGTTATACTTTAACGTCATGCTGTGTTTTGCTCTAGGTTTTGGATGTTTTGCTGTATTTCTAGGCCACTGCATTTTCGAAATGGTGCAGGAAACTTTTTCCTCCATGATATTGGCGCAAACGCAGCTCACAAGGCTGCAATAGTGTGAACCAAAAGTCGTAATCCCCTGTACAGTGGCACTCAGACTGACAGGGGAAAGGACAGTACTTTGAGCCAATCAGGTGTACTGCAAGCACATGTGCTAAGATGCTGATAGGAGGAGTGAGCAGTATGGTGATTTGATTGTCTACAGCTGCTTCTTCCCTGTCCAGTCTCAGGGCGTTGACTACATTGTATTCCTTTACAGCAGCAGAAAAAAGTCATGTCTCCAAGCTGTGTTGTTTGACAGGGTTGTATAAATCTCAAGACTGGATAGGTGAAAATACAAATCCTTTAGTGGGGATACAATTACCATATACAGTATGTATTTAAAATGTATATTCAGTCATTTTCTTGGTGTTCAGCTTTAAAGCCCAGCTCCATTTACAACAAAAAACCTTTGCAATAGGGCCCCCTTGTAATGCAAGAGTTAAATGCTTGTTAAGTCCAAGGGTAGAAGGAGAGGCTGCATTAATTAACTGGCTCCCGGCTCCAGTGGGCTACCTATTGTTCATTCCTTCCTGAAGCTCCAGGCTGTAGGTCATAGGTGCTCAACCTGTGGCCCTCTAGTTGTTGCGGAACTACAAGTCCCATGAGGTATTGCAAGGCTGAACAGTTACAAGCATGACTCCCAAAGGCAAAGGCATGGGACTTGTAGTTCCGCAACAGCTGGAGGGCCACAGTTTGAGCACCCATGCTGTAGGTGGTCCATCAACATCATCATGTACAATGCAGGAGTATTATGTAGAATGAAGCAAATCAGACAGAGCCCACCTCATCCCCTGGCTGGAGAACATCCTGCATCATCTAGTTCTTACCTCCCAAACCTCACTGTCCTTCTCATTCATTAGATTTCAGTTCTTTCAATCATGGATGCTTAGCAACGCATGTGGCTGTTACTTGAAGAAGTTTGCATGTATATTGAGCCTGCCTAAGAACACCCACTCCTTCAGACTTCTTTTGGGTCTTCTTGACTCACCCATTTAGTGGCCACTAATGATGTAACTCCTGTGCATGCATACTGGAGTTACATTACCCCAGACAATGGCTGCATTTTCTGCATGTTACAGATGTAGGGAATAGGCCTGGACTGTACACTACACTTTGCATTCACTGCAGTCAGTGTACAGATAACAAAAAATTGCTGGCAGGCAACTAAAAATGTTTGTTTACCGTGTTAAGTTGTTAAGCAATAACCATGGTTGGTTATTGCTATATTATAGACATTTGGGCTAACCATCAACCTTAATTTAAAATCTAATACATCACATTATTTAAACTCTTAATGCTCATCTGTAAATAAACATTTTGTGACTGCATCAGATATTGCAATTTGGTATGCATCAGATTATCAAAAAATACATTCTATTTTCCTCCCAAATGATTTTCACTTAATTATTTTTTTTTCATGCTCCTCATATAACAATAATAGATTAACCTAATTGAAAAAAGAAAAATTATTCAGCAAAGTTGTTATTAGTCCACAGCGTTAGCAATTAAAATAATTGATCAAACTTAAATATAGCTGGCAATCAGGGTCAGAGGTGACTTTAGTACTTTTTAATTATTTGTTTAACAGTTTTGTACAAGGTATTAATGCAGAGCATTATATTTACTTCTTTCCCCACATTTGTATACAATGTTGCGGAGGTCTACGTCTTCATTCACAGCTGTATATAATGTGGAAGGTCTACATCTCTAGTCACAGCTGTATATATGTGTTGGAGGTGTACTCCTGTATTCACCATTGTATATAATAGGGGGTTTCTACATCTGTATACACAGCTATACGTATAAATTGGGGGTCTACTTCTGAATTTGCAGCTGTATATAACATTGGGGGTATCCTTCTCTCTCCACAGCTGTATATAATGTGGGGGGTCTACCTCTCTCTCCTTGGCTCTGTATGTTGTGAGGGAAGAGGAGGTACGCAGCAGCGTACAATGGGAATATTTTTCCTTCAACAATAAACTTTCAATTAAACCACAATGATTGGATAATGAGGTTTATCACTTGACCAGGAACCACATTGGCAGGTGTTTTTACTACAAGAATTAGGAGACCACAGATGATACGGTAGCATGAAACTGGCCAGCAGTAGGCCCATTTTAAATCAAAGTCTAGACCTAAATTTACCAGATACAAAGAGAAAAGTCTGGAGCTATACGCAGTGGCGTAGTGTAGGTTTTCAGCGCCCGGGGCAAGACAAGTCATTTGCGCCCCCTAACCTGTGGACTTTTAACGCTCCCTCTAGCCCTATCCCTCTTTCTTTTTTATTCTATTACTTCTTCTCACCCCTTTTCTTTTTCTTTCCCTCCCTTTCTACCATTTATTCTCTCTTTCCCCATTTTCTCTCCCCTTCTTTCCTTCTCCTCGTTTTTTTCTCTTTTTGTCCCTTTTTTATTCTCTCTCTCTCTCCTCTGTTTCACTTTCCTTTCTCTATCACTCACTTGTTCTATTTCTCTTTCTTTATCTCTCTTTTTCTTTGTTTCTCTTTTCTTCCCCCTCTCTCCCATGTATTCTATCTTTTTTTTCTCTCTCACACTTTATCCCTATTTCTTTGCTCTATCTCTTTCTTTTTCCCTCTCTCCTCCTTTCTTTCCCTTTTATCTCTCTCTTTCCCTATTTCTTGTTTTTTTCCATCTCTCCATCTAGCTTTCCCTTTCCTCTCTGTCTAGCCGTCTTTTTTGTTCTTTCTATCTCCTCTTCTTTCTCTCCCTTTTTCTGTGTAATGTGCACAGTGTGTGTGTGCATAGTGTGTGTGTATTCGCAGTGTATGTGTGTGTGCATAGTATGTGTGTGCCCACAGTATGTATGTGTGCATGCACAGTATATGTGTGTGTGTGCGCATGTGTATGTGTGCGTGCACAATATATGTGTACAGTGTGTGTGTGTACACAGTATTGCCCTGTACACACGGTCGGATTTTCCGACGGAAAAAGTGCGATCGGATTGTGTTGTCAGAAATTCCGATTGTGTGTGGGCTCCATCGGACTTTTTCCGTCGGAATTTCCGACACACAAAGTTTGAAAGCAAGATATAACATTTTACGACAACAAAATCTGATCGGTTAAATTCCGATCGTGTGTACACAAATCCGACCCACAAAGTGCCACGCATGCTCAGAATAAATTAACAGATGAAAGCTTTTGGCTACTGCCCCGTTTATAGCCCCGACATACGTGTTTTACGTCACCGCGTTCAGAACGATCGGATTTTCCGACAACTTTGTGCGACCATGTGTATGCAAGATAAGTTTGAGCCAACATCTGTCGGAAAAAATCCATGGATTTTGTTGTCAGAATGTCCGATCAATGTCCGATCGTGTGTACAGGGCATAAGTGTGTGTGTGTGTGTGTGTGTGTGTAGAGTGCATGTCAGAGCAAATGAGAATCATGAGGTCAAAGGAACTGCCTGAAGAGCTCAGAGACAGAATTGTGGCAAGTCACAGATCTGGCCAAGGTTACAAAAAATTTCTGCTGCACTTAAGGTTCCTAAGAGCACAGTGGCCTGCATATTCCTTAAATGGAAGATGTTTGGAATGACCAGAACCCTTCCTAGAGCTGGCCGTCTGGCCAAACTGAGCTATCGGGGGAGAAGAGCCTTGGTGAGAGAGGTAAAGAATAACCCAAAGATCACTGTGGCTGAGCTCCAGAGATGCAGTCGGGAGATGGGGGAAAGTTGTAGAAAGTTAACCATCAATGCAGCCCTCCACCAGTCAGGGCTTTATGGCAGAGTGGCCCGATGGAAGCCTCTCCTCAGTGCAAGACACATGAAAGCCCGCATGGAGTTTGCTAAAAAACACCTGAAGGACTCCAAGATGGTGAGAAATAAGATTCTCTGGTCTGATGAGACCAAGATAGAACTTTTTGGCCTTAATTCTAAGCAGTATGTGTGGAGGCACTGCTCATCACCTGTCCAATACAGTCTCAACAGTGAAGCATGGCGGTGGCAGCATCATGCTGTGGGGGTGTTTTTCAGTTGCAGGGACAGGACGACTGGTTGCAAACGAGGGAAAGATGAATGCGGCCTAGTAAAGGGATATCCTGGACGAAAGCCTTCTCCAGGGTGCTCAGGACCTCAGACTGGCCTGAAGGTTTACCTTCCAACAAGACAATGACCCTAAGCACACAGCTAAAATAACAAAGGAGTGGCTTCACAACTCCGTGACTGTTCTTGAATGGCCCAGCCAGAGCCCTGACTTAAACCCAATTGAGCATCTCTGGAGAGACCTAAAAATGGCTGTCCACCAACGTTTACGATCTAACCTGACAGAACTGGAGAGGATCTGCAAGGAGGAATGGCAGAGGATCCCCAAACCCAGGTGTGAAAAACTTGTTGCATCTTTCCCAAAAAGACTCATGGCTGTATTAGATCAAAAGGGTGCTTCTACTAAATACTGAGCAAAGGGTCTGAATACTTAGGACTATGTGATATTTCATTTTTTCTTTTTTAATAAATCTGCAAAAATGTCAACAATTCTGTGTTTTTCTGTCAATATGGGGTGCTGTGTGTAAATTAATGAGGAAAAAAAATGAACTTAAATGATTTTAGCAAATGGCTGCAATATAACAGAGTGAAAAATTTAAGGGGGTCGGAATACTTTCCATCCCCACTGTATGTGTGTGTGTGTGCACGCGTGCACAATATATGTGTACAGTGTGTGTGCATAGTATGTGTGTGTGTGTGTAGAGTGTGTGTGCACATGTGTGTGTGTTTGTGCACAGTATATGTGTATAAGTACAGTGTGTGTGTGTGTGCACAGTATGTGTATGTGTGCACAGTGTGTGTGTGTGTGCACAGTATATATGTGTGTGTGAACAGTATATATGTGTTTGCACAGTATATGTGTGTGTGCACAGTATGTGTTTGTGTGTGTGCACCGTATGTGGGTGCACAGAGTGTGTACAGTGTGTTTGCGTGCACTGAGTGTGTGTTTATAAACTGTTTTACTTGTCAAAAGATTTGTAATTATGTTCAGCTAGTCTTGTGATCCAAGAACTCCAACCAGGCAGCATAACTAGATCCCAGACCTCCAGCTTGAAAGACCATCATCCAGCCTAGTAACTGGTCAATAAAGAAGCAGCATCTTAACAATGAGACCATCAATGTGCTCTCCCCTACTCTGAGAATCCCCATAGTCCAGAGACTAACAGCAAAGAGGAATGCAATAAAATCACTCTTGACTCAAATGCTGCCACCTTCCTTCTCCTAGTCCTCCCAGTCTCTGAGTCCTGCTATGCAGGAGATTAAGGGAAACGCATATAACAGAATTCAAGTTCCTGGAGTTAGGGCTTTTGTAGTACTCACCCCCCCAAAGTAAATGCTGTATTATAACAGGCTGTCCTGCCTTTCATAATGGTGACCCGTCCTGTAACTATGCCCAATAACACACTAACTCACCACTGGCAATAATCCTCTTCCTTTGGCCTGGCGGGCCGGCAAACACATCACTCACAGACTGCTCTTTTTGTCTCTCATCTGCTATGCGGCCTCTGCCAGACACTACCACAATGAGGAGGAGATTCGGAGCGGAGGATACACAGCGCCAGTGGAGAGACGGCCAGACAGCTAGGCGGGACTCCGGGAGTAAGCGACGCTGACCACGTTCTTCACTTACAGGCCAGCCCTGCGGCCGTACATGACCATTTAAGCCAATCACAGGGTGGCGGTCAGAACGCAGTGACAGTGGTGAACACCGGGCTGCCGGGACAGTGCGTAAAATAAGGAAAGATGGAGTGACTTTGTGGATGGTGGGCGCAGGATGCTCCTAGGATGACCACATTTCCAAACTGCCATTCAGGGACACCCCCTCTTCCCAAAAAAAAATGAGGGGGGTTGGGGGAATGTAGTCTCTGGGTTGATGGGGAATTCGGCGACGGGGGGGGGATTTGTCAGGTGAATGGCTGGTGTTAGCACTTAAATCATCCCAACACCATGCTTGATATGGTGTCAGGATGATCAATTCACATTATTTCTATTACTACATTGTAATATATAATAAAATAGTTCAACTCACCATAATGCAGAATCAGTAGGAACCCTGAGCTTGTCACCTGCCAGCAGTTACAGCATGCCACCATTGCCTGGCACTAGATGCAGCTTGTCACTTGCTACCGTTGCCTGCCCCCAGATGCAGTGTGCCACTTGCCACCCATAGCCTGCCACCAGATGCAGTGTGCCACTTGCCACGCATAGTCCAGGCGAAGCTACGCGATTTAAATGCGAAACACATTGACGTCATCAGCATCACGTGACGCCACTCTCAGCATGTCCCGGAAGGGAGCTAGTGTGAGGCAGGGAAGGTGAAGTGGTCGTGAAGATCGGGGAACATATGGACTGCAAAGCATCGGTAGACCTGATGGAATCTCTAAATGTGGATCTACCTACAGAATTAAGAGCTTAGAGGAGTGAACAGTGCAACTGCATCAATCAAGAGTAATGTACAGCCGTTCATTGTCCCCACATACTGGACTTATACAGGGATAAAGTTCACCCATGAATTACATGGACAAGAGGTATGGCTGATTATGCTAACACCATAGACTGAAATACGGGCTGTTTATTCATCTCATGTATATGGCAGTTTAGCCGATACATGGTGATTTTAAAATACATTTGGTTTGCCCACAGTATCAGCTTATTGGATACACTCCTCTATAGGAACCAGTGATTGTGTTACCGTGTGTTCACAGTGAAAGCCACTTTGGAGATCCTTTACATGTTGCCCTATATTTACAATGATTGTGCACCGCAGGATTGCAACATGTATCCATCCGTGGATTTGAACTATTCACCAGACCGGAAACATATTCCAGCAATATGCTTCACTGGTTTCACTCCCCCCATGAATGCAGCTTCAGTGACTGTCCATTACCCCCCTCTCCCCTCATCTCCTTCTCCACCCACTTTCCATCTCCACCTCCAGTGGCTCGTTCCCCCAGGGACCTCTGCACAGGTGATTAAGCCATATACCACTTTCTGATTTTTACTGGCCACACAGTGGTTTGCCGTGGCTTAGCCACCTGTGCATTGACTATCTGGCGTCTGGTGACGAATGTTTTACATGTTATGTGTTTTAGTCCTGTTTTTGTTTTTTATTTGTGTAGATGGTTTTCTGTCTGAGTTGCCACATCCATTGACCACGTTGTACAGTGGCCATCGGCATACATCTAGCTTGTTGCTACATGATTTTCCTCCAATTGGAGGTTATTTAATATGATCTTTTAATTGATTGATTAATTAATAAATATTATACCATATTAACCCCAACACTGTACGCTGTGTCACTCATATGGTCAGCTTTTCTTCTCCTCCACAACCCTAGTGGGGATAATTTTTGTTCATATGCAGTATAGAGACTAGAGTGACACTACCCCAATAGGTAAGCAGTGTTTGTTTAGGGTATTACTGTTTATTGACTATTAGTCAATTGCCCTCAACCTTTGTTTTTTATACACTTGCTACCTATAGCCTGCAATGTGCCACTTTCCACCCATAGCCTGCCACCAGATGCAGTGTGCCACTTGCCACCCATAGCCTGCTACCAGGTGCAGTGTGCCACTTGCCACCCAAAGCCTGCCACCAGATGCAGTGCAACATGCCACCAATAGCCTTCCACCAGATGCAGTGTGCCACATTCCACCCATAGCCTTCTGCCAGATGCAGTGTCATTTGCCACCCATAGCCTGCCATCAGATGCAGTGTGCCACTTGCCACCCATAGCCTGCCACCAGATGCAGTGTACCACTTACCACCCATAGCCTGCCACCAGATGCAGTGTGCCACTTGCCACCCATAGCCTGCCACCAGATACAGTGTGCCACTTGCCACCGATAGCCTGCCACCAGATGCAGTGTGCCACTTGCCACCCATAGCCTGCTACCAGATGCAGTGTGCCACTTTCCACCCATAGCCTGCCACCAGATGCAGCATCACTTGCCACCCATAGTGTCAGGAAAGGTTTCACTTGCTGGTGGCACTGTGGCTCCCAGATCTATGGGCTGCAGTTCCAGTGTCCACCAGTGGGTGTCTCTCAGCAGTCAGAGGCTGACGATCGGGAGAGGATTCACCTGCTGGTGGCACTGTGCTCCCAGATCTTTAGGCTGCAGTTCCGGTGTGCACCAGCGGGTTTCTCTTGGCAGTCAGGAGCTGACATCATCCCCTGCAATCAGGCATCAAACTCATCTCTCCCTTTGTGCACTGCAGTCAGTGCCTCACAATGTTTCTTCTGCATGCCACCGGAGAAGATACAGGGAGGAGGTGAGTGGAGCTAAGTACTAGGCATGGAGGAGGAGGAAGCTAAATCCTCCTCCGCTCTAAATGCTGGGGCCTCTGCCTCTCTCCTTCTTGTGACCTCACTGGTTGCTAGATGTTAGGTGGGCTGCGGCTAGCAACCAGTTTGGGGAGTGATCCAGCGGCCAGTGGTGAACGTCCTCAAGCGGGTCTCTGCCGGCCAGGAGCTCCGCACAGGCTCACAGTGAGTGACAGCGGCAATACAAGGGCAGTTTTAGGGGGTATCAGATCCCGGGCAATCCGGGACATGTGGTCACCATTGATGTGCCCCGCCCCTCAATGTTGCCCCCAGGGCCACTGCCCTCTCTTCCCCCCCATGCTACTCTACTGGCTATGCTACAAGTATTAAGATACTGCTGAGGATATAAGGCAGTGTATAATTGGCCAGTAACAACACAGTTTTATATTTCAATATTTTTATTGAACAGATCTGGTAACAATAGAAATAACACTGGAACAAAGCCAATTCTCAGGTTGTCATCATAGCAAGACATAGATAAATATTGTATGAACAGCGAAGATAAGTAAAATCCAACATTAGAAGAAAAAGGCATACATCAGGCAAGAAATGGCCTCAGGTTAAAGTGGTTGTTAAGCCACTACAATATAACCATACAATCACATTACAATACACCAGTGTTATATAAAAAAGATGCTGATTTCTACCTTATATCAGAGTGTCTCCCGGCACTCACGTGACTCCTCTGCTCTCTCCTCTCCCTTGCTGTCAGCTATAGCGGGAGGGGCCGAGAACTCCCGCTGACATCAGCCAGGGAGGAGAGAGGAGATAGAGCCGAGGAGTCACATGAGCGCTGGAAGACGCTCTAAAATAAGGTCGGAATCGGCATCTTTTTATAACACAGACACTGGGACACATAATGCTATTTTACAGAGGGGATTATATGGTTATACTGTAGTTATGATAGCAGCAGGAGGGGAGGGCTGGGGAGTGGGTGGAACTGACAGGCGGGGGGGGAGAGGACAGGGGAGTGCAGAGAGGAGAGCTGCATGATAAACCGTGATCAGTTTACAGGGGGGGGACAGAACCAGGCAGGATCAGCCAGGTATTTTAGATGATAGCACAAGCACTGCTCATGCTTTAAGGGAACAGAATCTTTTTTTGTTTAGGATAACAAACGCTTTAATATCCAAAAGTTAAATGTGCTATCCATCATCATCAAGAAATAAAACAAAATGGAGTAGTCCTAAGCACAAATGGGTCAGAGTGTAAACATTTCCTATTGGTAACCATGAATACAGCTATGTATGATGGAGGGCAGGAACAAAGGCATGGTACGGGGGATCGCAAAGGGGAGGGGGGTGGGAGGAAAATAATGGGTACAAGACAGTTTTAATTATCTAATTAGGGATAATAGGCCTAACTGGTGTATGTCTAACTTATACTTTATCTGTAGGGATGGTGAACGTGAGTGTTATTTTGTGGGGTGGTTTAGGTGCACCCTGATCTTGCTCTTTTTTTACATTCAAATTATGCAGTGCCACTCTTTGAACAAAAAGCAGCTCCAAGAAGAAATGCCCCATCAACAAAATTAAAACATAAAATAGCCAAAAGGATTAAAAACACCAAAATGCCACCACCAAAACAAAAGCCAAGCAATTCATGTTGTCTTTATCTACAGTAGGGATGAGGTTTGGGTTCTCCCAGACAAATCTGCACAACAGCCACATGAATTGCAAATCTCAAACTGGTTGAACGCTCATCCCTAATCAGATTTTTTTCTAGAGTTAAGAACTTTTACTTTCAGCTACCTCCCACTCCCTTTTTTCACCTCCCCAATATTGACTTAAAATACATAGGGGCTTAGGCCATTTCCTATTAAGTCATGGTACTTGATTGTCTTAAAACAGTAAAGTGTATAGACTTTTTTATGTTTTGTTGAAAATTGCATTTCCTAGGCCAGGCACAAGATTTGAAAATTAAATAAAAAAAAACTATGGACAATGATTTCCATGGGCAGTCTCTAATGTTACTATCACTGTCAGTCAGCACAAGTGCATAGTGCTCGGTGTTTAACAGTTGCACTGAAAGTATGTCTTTGCCATGTAATATTTCCCTTTGGTATTATATACAGTACATGACACAGTGATCCCTGGAGTTACGTAACCTTTATAAGAGTACTTAAATTGTGGCTAGATTCTGGTTTTCAGTATATAGTAATTTTGTACATTTTGCCCTTGACCTTTTACAATAATTGATTGAAGCATGTTTCTGAAATTCATATTTCAGTGAAATATCTAACATAAATAATCGCCAAAAAAGGGTATACAGTAACACTTAATAAACACATGCTGTGACACTCTTATCTTAGAAAACAGTAAGCTATGTCTTCAATAACACTAACTAATTAATTGCATTTTTCCTCCTACGATGTCTGATGAAATTCCGAGTATTAACAAGAAAGCCTAGTAGTTATAGTTATTTTTTTGTTAAATTTGCAAATATGAAATGAAAATCTATTTGTAGTGAAAGTTTTCAGCTAAATAAAGTCTAACGTAGTTTGAGTGAAGAAAAGAAAGGTTCATTTTTATATCATGGTAATACAAGAAACATTGCTTAAATATAATATATATTATATTTTTACAGGAATCACACAGATGGGGAACAAAGTCAAGATAAGGACAATGAAAATACAAGGCATGGGCATGGATCTACCAATGATGGATCTGTCCAAGAGGTCCACCATTGCTTCCTAAAGAAGTCACCAAACTGCGTACGAGACCGTCTGTCTACATCTACATGCAGTCAGCCACCAGCAGTGAGCAGGTCCAATGGACAGTTGACCCCCCATGTAAGCGATGCACATCAACATTCAAAATGTTGTCACTGCAATCACCAAGAGCGCAAGTTAAGTTACACAGTACCAGAACTGTCTAGTCATGAAGAAAGACGAAAATTGTGTTCTCATCACTCCAGTGTGAATGCTTCTACCAGCACCTCACATGATACTGCAGGATGTATATGGAAGCAGTGGTCTACTACCCAGATGACGACGGGGCATCCAATGCAGCATCATGTAGTGACTGTAAGGTAATTGCCATTTAAAATTTTAATTGCACTTCCAATTTAACTAAGTATGTCCATGCATTATCATCCTCAATTTATCTATTGTGAATACTATTTAAAACAGTATTAAACCCAAAAGCAAACATATATTTTATTGCAGCTTACCAATCCTTAGATGTGATGGTTGCATTCCTTTTTTTTAGGCTTTCTTTCTTCTATTTTCCTCTGGTGATCTGGCCAGTAAGTCTGTTTTTTAAAAAAAAAACAAGCTCTCCGGCAGAATGTATCAGTTAAGAGTGTTGAGACAAACCATTTAGCACTGACAGGGGTGCTTACAATGATCAGATTTTATTTATTCATGTAAAACCTTTATCACAAAAGAAAAAAAACTGTTGCTGTAGTTGCTTGTGTAACAGCAGTGTGAGCTGGAGTTTGGCTTCAATTTGTTAGCTTATTTAAATCTGCTAGTATATCTAGAACTCCCCTCCCCCAAAATGACAATGCTGCTGTCTGGCCCATGTATTCGTTCATCCAGAGTAGGAGCACTCTATTACAGAAGGTGTGTTACTGGACAGATCACCAGGTGAAAACAGTGTGAAGAAAACTAATGCAGCCACCACATCTAAAGTAATATATTACATAGTTACATAGTTACATAGTAGGCGAGGTTGAAAAAAGACACAAGTCCATCAAGTCCAACCTATGTGTGTGATTATATGTCAGTATTACATTGTATATCCCTGTATGTTGTGGTCGTTCAGGTGCTTATCTAATAGTTTTTTGAAACTATCGATGCTCCCCGCTTAACCACCGCCTGTGGAAGAGAATTCCACATCCTTACCACTCTTATGCCGCGTACACACGATCAGATTTTTCAACAACAAATGTTCGATGGGAGCTTGTTGTCGGAAATTCCGACCGTGTGTAGGCTCCATTGGACATTTTCCGCCGGAATTTCCGACAAAATTTGAGAAATATGTTGAACAATGCTCTAACTGACTCAAGCTGGGCTCCTCCACATCTTCCTGGGTGGAAGGCCCAGGTTGTACATCGGAAGCCTCAGCTGAGGTGGAAGGAAGCCTTGAAGGAAGTGTGGAGAGTGCTGGGCTGGGTTCACTCTGGTCTGACAGAAAATTCAGTCTGTCATAGTACCACAGCCTGGGTACATAAACGTCATCTGCTGCTCCTGATCTCTGGGAATTCTGGACCTTCTTTCGCTCCCTAAGACAAGTGCTCCTCATGCCACCAATTTTGGCCTTCAAATAGGTGATGTCTGCCGTAGCGATAATCGGCTTCACAAATTCAAGCAGTTTCTCCAGCGCTGCCTTCCTCTTAGCTTATTAAAAAAACAGGTGGTTCACCTATCACAGACAGGGCAGCTCCCTGAACATGTCAATGAATATTGCTAGAAATTCCTTATCATAGAATGGTTCCGTTTTCTCTGCAAGACACAACACAAGACAAACTCTAATGTTAGGCTAAACTCTTCTAATCTTGTCCCAATATAGGCCTCAATCTAGAAGCAGTATAGGCCACTGATGCACCAAGTTCAAATTATACCTTCGTTATTACGTTCGGCACTTCCTCTACTCCTCCCTCCACTCACAGATCATACGTATGACGCACGCGTGTTACGCTTTATATACACTGCGTATGCGTGAAACTCCGCCCGCCCCTGACGTTCTTTCTAGTTTATTCCCCGCCCCTTGTCTTTTGGCGCAGTGGGAGAGCACATGGCGGAGAAAGAGCAAGAGCATACAAACAGCAGCAGCAACGACGAAAGGCTGGAGCCACGAACATCCCGATCGCGGAGGAGATTTAAGTCCTCAAATATGTCCTTTATAGAGATGGTGGAGATGGTGGACATCGTGAAGAGGGCCGACTAGGAAGCATGGACCTTACCCAAACACAAATGTGAGAAGGCCAACATCATGACTAAAGTTCTGAAAAGTCTGCACAGGAATTTTGGGGTACAACGATCCAAGGATCAATTGAGGAAACGATGGTCAGACCTCAAATTGAGGGAGCACGATCAGTACAGAAAGATCAAGAGAGTTCTTCAAAAAAGTAAGTAGTTGTTGTGTGTTCCTATTATTATTATTACTTGCATGCTGCTCCATGTGCTTTTCTTTACTGTTGTACAGTTTAAAATGGCAATTTTAATGTTTGTGGGCACAGTAATCGTTCAGACTAAACATTGTTCGTTCGCCCACTAATACAATGTTTTTGGCAGGTCAACTACATTTGTTCATGCCTATTTGTATTAAATGAAGTTTGTTGTCTAGATGGGTTTGTAACTATAATGAAATGCATACTTAAAGCGGAGTTTAACGAAAAAACATTTTTTAGATGTCAGCAGCTGCAAATACTGCAGCTGCTGACTTTTAAAATAAGGACACTTACCTGTCCCGGGGTCCAGCGATGTCGGCACCCGAGACCGAACCGTCCCTCGATCCTCGAGTGCTGCCGCCGCCATTCTCACTGAGGGAATCAGGAAGTGAAGCGTTGCGGCTTCACTGCCCGGTTCCCTACTGCGCATGCGCGAGTCGCGCTGCGCGTCTACACTGGTCCCCGTTGTGTTGTGGGAACTGGGTATTTCCCACAACACAACGGGGGTGGGCGGGGAGTCTGTGGCTAGCTGCGGCTAGCTATACCCGGAAGTGGGTGCAGATACCTGTATTATACAGGTATCTGCACCCCCCTCCCCCCTGAAAGGTGCCAATTGTGACACCGGAGGGGGGGAGGAATCCGATGAGCGGAAGTTCCACTTTAGGGTGGAACTTCGCTTTAATTCAGTGTAAGGAGAGGACACTCAGCAGCTGTGGTGCTCCAGTGGATACTAGGGGTGTCTCCATGTGTGAAAATTGTACAAAAAAGGTAAGTATTCCAGCTTTATAAAGGGAAAAAAATAATGTCTTCAGCTTGGAACTCTGCCAAAAAAGACTATTGTACGACACTTCCAAGCAATGTTTCATATTACTATTTCTCGCATCAAATATCTGTGTGCTAAGTATATCATTTTTTTATTCACATAGGGGAGAAAAGACTCAGGACATCTAAGGACACCAGGGACCCCCCACCTCCTAAAGAAAAGGAAATCCCCACACCACAACCAAAAGATGTGGAGGAAGGAGAGGTTTATGAAGTGGGCAAAATAGTGACCACAACAGGTGAGTGTCTGAGACCACAGCTTCAGGTAATAGATGGATGCCTGCATAGTTATAATACATGGTGTGTTTTTTTATTTTAGGTGATGTGGATGTTGTGGAAGAAGAATCTCATTTCACAAGTGCAAGTGCACACATCCTTATCGGGGAGATCATGGTGTGCAATCGTGATTTACAGAAGATCAAGGAAGACATCAATGATGTGGAAAAAAGACTCAAAAACATTGATGTTTTAGGCAGAATCTAAAACACCCCAAAATTCTTCTAGTTTGTATTTTTATTATTTTCACACATTTTAAATACTTTTTAGAAAGCCAAATTTTGAAGATGCACACAGTGTGTCAGCATGCGCTATCTGCCATCACGGGATATCAAGGTACGCGTTTTGGGGGTGCAACCCCTTCCTTGCAACTAAAGTAGATGAGAGGAAGGGGTTGCACCCCCAAAACACGTCCATTGATCCCCCATGATGGGAGCTAGCAAATGTTGATTAGGCATGGGATCAGGAGGGAAATCCCCATTTTGAGTCTCAATTTGTGTGCATCTTCAAAATTTGGCTTTCACAGGGGTTACATCACCCTAATGTTTGGACATGCTAATGTCTGATATTGCCTTCACTTTGTCAAATTTGAACTTTATAAGTTCCTGAGTTGTGTATTGTTTTATGGTTTTAAACATGCCTGTTTTAACACAAAAAAAATGCTATTTGTACTGTCAAAAACAAAAATGTTATTACTAAAATATGTTGGTTTGTTCAAAAACCCTTTTCTAACGCATATGTGAATGTGCACAGAGTAAAAAGTTTTCTACTCAACAATGTGTGGCTTCTTCTTTCAACGCTCAATATCATTTTTTGGACTAAGTTGGTGTTTACACTGAAATGGGGGTTATTTACTTAAGGCAAATCCACTTTGCACCACAAGTGCACTTTCAGTGCAGTTTCAAGTGCACTTTTGCAGTGCACTTGGAGTGCAAAGTGGATTTTCCTTTAGTAAATAACTCCCACAGTGCTTTATAATTTGCCACAACCATGCCATTTTCGTGACTCACCAAAATTCATTCATGGTGCTGAAAATTATGTATATTTTTTATCAGTAATGCATTACCTACATTAACAACAAAAACAAGGTGTGTGTGTGTAGCAGACCCACAACATAATAATAGTTCGCTGAAGAAGAGATTGTCACATCATGTATCAAATAAATTATGTTTGCACTATTAAAGAAAATGGCCAAAAAAAAAGCCAATTGGATGACCTAGGAGACAGCTAAAAGAAACACAAGCAGTAACTCAAAGGAAATATTATTTCAGTTTAACTAAAAAAAAATATTTTTAAAATGTTTATTAAAAATTTTCTGGCACATCAATGGCCCCCCTACCCGCAAAGTACTCCATATATTTTATTCGGACCTCGCATGCGCTTTTGGGGGGCAAGCACTGAAAACCAGATACGAACCCACAAGCACAAACTGATGAGCAGTAACGATCTGAAAAGCACGAGGCTGAAAATTGCGAATCGTCTCTCACCAAACTTCTACTAACACAAGATAAACACGAGATAAGTAGAAGGAGTCCAAAGGGTGGTGCACTGGCTATTGAACTTCCCTTTTATAGTGGCGTTGTATGTGTTGTACGTCATCGCGTTCTTGACGTTCTGAATTTCCGACAAGATTTGTGTGACCATGTGTATGCAAGACAAGTTTGAGCCAACATCCGTCAGAAAAAAACATGGATTTTGTTGTCAGAATGTGTGATCATGTGTACCCGGCATTACAGTAAAGAACCCTCTACGCAGTTTAAGGTTAAACCGCTTTTCTTTTTATTTTAGCGAATGGCTGCGTGTCTTATTAAATTCCCTTTCGCTGAAAAGTTTTATCCGTATTGTGGGGTCACCAGTACAGTATTTGTACATTGAAATCATATTCCCTCTCAAGCATCTCTTCTCCAGAGAGAATAAGTTCAGTGCTCGTAGCCTTTCCTCATAACTGAGATCCTCCAGTCACTAATTAATTTTGTTGCCCTTCTCTGAACTCTCTCCAGTTCCAGTACATCCTTCCTGAGAACTGGTGCCCAGAACTGGACAGCATACTCCAGGTGAGGCCGGACCAGAGTCTTGTAGAATGGGAAAATTATCGTTTTATCTCTGGAGTTAATCCCCTTTTTAATGCATGCCAATATTCTGTTTGCTTTGCTTGCAGCAGTTTGGCATTGCATGTCATTGCTGAGCCTATCATCTACTAGGACCCCCAGGTCCTTTTCCATCCTAGATTCCCCCAGAGGTTCTCCCCCTAGTGAGTAGATTGCATTCATATGTTTGCCACCCAAATGCATTATTTTACATTTTTCTACATTAAACCTCATCTGCCATGTAGTTGCTCCGTTAATTTGTTCAGATCTTCTTGCAAGGTTTCCACACCCTGCGGAGAATTTATTGCCCTGCTTAGCTTAGTATCATCTGCAAGTACAGAGATTGAGCTGTTTACCCCATCCTACAGGTCGTTTATGAATAAATTAAATAGGATTAGTCCCGGGGCAGAGTACTCCCCATTTATCATTACCCTCTCAACTTGCCCCTGTAGCCAGTTTTCAATCCATGTACTCATTCATGGTCCATGCCAATGGACCTTTCTTTGTACAGTAAACATTTATGGGGAACTGTGTCAAATGCTTTTGCAAAATCCAGATACACCACGTCTACAGGACTTCCTTTATCTAGATGGCAGCTCACGTCCTCATAGAAGGTTAATAGATTGGTTTGGCAATAATGATTCTTCATTAATCCATGCTGATTACTGCTAATGATAACGTTGTCATTACTAAAATCTTGTATATAGTCCCTTATCGTCCCCTCCAAGAGCTTGCATACAATTGATGTTAGGCTAACTGGTCTGTAATTCCCAGGGATGTATCTTGGCCCTTTTTTAAATATTGGTGCTACATTTTTGGTTTTGGTTTTAATACCGCTTTAATCCCTTCATATCCAGGGGTGATTGAAAACCTTCTTGATATGGACCAACTGCTTAGCATACCACAATGATATTTATACTTCTTTTTAGTACATATTAGACTTTGTTTTATTGATTATGTTAATAAATTCTCTGAAAATCGTTTTTAAAAAGAACAGTATTAACTTTTTAAATACATACCATTTCAAAATGTATTATTAATAATATTTCAAATAATTTTCATGCAATATTTTCTTTGATTTGTTCTGATTACAATGACACCAAATATATGATAATGCTAGTATATGGCTATAAAAGAAATTGTGTTATCTTTTAGACTTTCAAGGTGTTAAACTTTCTCTCTTACCATGTTCTGAGTAAAATGGCTTTAACTTGATATGGTTTAAACACCCTAGTAAAATCATCTTATCTAGAAGAGTAGATAAAATAAAATATAAAATATATTGCAAGTGGTGTATTGCAAAATTGGTATTTCCATATTAAGAATGAACCCAGTTTTAAGAGGTACTGTGCAAAAGTGGTCCTTATCTGTTTCTTCCAAGATTTATTAGAGATGATAAAAAATAAATATTTTACCCTTTTTACTGAAAGTCCACATAGGTTGGACTTGATGGACTTGTGTCTTTTTTCAACCTCACCCACTATGTAATAAAGATAACACGGTGTGACAGTGAGTGCAACATATTTAACCAGTGGATGAACTGATAAAAAGAACATGGTGGGTCTCAGTATTATGCAAAACCATGTGTGATTTTTGAAACGCGTTGGATGGTCTGTTGTCCTTACAGCTTCTGGGGTTTGGTTCATAGTTGGTCTTTTAATTCTGTGTTTTTCATGTATATGTCTTGGTTTTATCCAATGCTGTGTATTGTGTTTTTCATCATGAGTTGTCTATTCATGTAATAATAAAAATTCAATTATTTTTCTATATTCTCTCTGTCTGTGATCCATTCAAAGTCCCACTTTTCTAAGGAAATTGGTCTTACTACATGTATATG
The DNA here is from genome assembly GCF_042186555.1 of Aquarana catesbeiana. Taxonomy (NCBI): domain Eukaryota; kingdom Metazoa; phylum Chordata; class Amphibia; order Anura; family Ranidae; genus Aquarana; species Aquarana catesbeiana. The sequence goes on from NC_133336.1 coordinate 126,805,276, forward strand.
GAGATGGGATCAACAGACAGTGTTTTATCGGCTAACAAAGGCAAATTCCCCTCTTTACACTCAGTATTATGCAAGCCATTGGAAGATAAGTAGATGTCCAAGGTTGCGTTCACATGAGCATTACAAAGACACATGTGTGAACACATACTGTAAATGGTATTGAAATATGTTTTTGGCCCATTTTTATGTATCTGGGAGACATTTGCTAAGCACTGTCGAAAGCTTTCAGAATGCATTGGTAAGCAGTTCTTTTTGGATGAAACTTCATTAAAACATCCCTGAATGTATTGCAAGGGTCCTGGTTGTGTTTGGCATGCTTTTCAGTGCATTTTTTCAATCTCGCCTATATCACTGAATGGAATTACAAGCAAAGCAACACAAATGCATTCTGAATTTTATGTGTGTACTGGGCTGTTTACTTTTTGTTACAGAACAGGCATTGTCTGTACAAAGCCATTAAGTATCTTTAGTAGTGTAAAGAAAATGACACTTCTTATGCATAAATAAATTATGCATTATGCAAAAATAATTACTGTCCATTATTTTTTAGCTACAGTATCTACCTGTTCACAGGCTACAGCCACTCTAATTGGAATACAGTAGGGGTGCGCATCTTCACTGGCCTCACGATTTGATTCGATTACGATTATCCTGTCCACGATTCGATTCGATTCCGCGATGCATCACAATTACTGTGCACGGTTTTTATCCACAAAATTCAAGCAGTCGGAAGAACTAAATTTTTAAAATTTTATCTATTCTTTAAAAAAAGACAACACTCCCTGCATGTAGCAAAGTGTAGACACAGCAGACAACTTAAAGAGGAGCTCCAGACTGCCTCCAAATGACTACAGGAGATGGTCAGTAACTGCAGACCTACTACAGGAGATGGTCAGAGACTGCAGACGTGTTACAGGAGATGGTCAGAGACTGCAGACATGTTACAGTAGATGGTCAGAGACTGCAGACATGTTACAGGAGATGGTCAGAGACTGCAGACATGTTACAGAAGATGGTCAGAGACTGCAGACATGTCACAGGAGATGGTCAGAGACTGCAGACATACTACAGAAGATGGTCAGAGACTGCAGACATACTACAGGAGATGGTCAGAGACTGCAGACATGGTACAGGAGATGGTCAGAGACTGCAGACATGGTACAGGAGATGGTCAGAGACTGCAGACATGTTACAGGAGATGGTCAGAGACTGCAGACATGTCGCAGGAGATGGTCAGAGATGGCAGACATACTACAGGAGATGGTCAGAGACTGGAGACATGTTACAGGAGAGGGTCGGAGACTGCAGACATGTTACAGGAGATGGTCAGAGACTGCAGACATGTTACAGGAGATGGTCAGAGACTGCAGCCATGTTACAGGAGATGGTCAGAGACTGCAGACATACTACAGGAGATGGTCAGAGACTGCGGACATGTTACAGGAGATGGTCGGAGACTGCAGACATGTTACAGGAGATGGTCGGAGACTGCAGACATGTTACAGAAGATGGTCAGAGACTGCAGACATGTCACAGGAGATGGTCAGAGACTGCAGACATACTACAGGAGATGGTCAGAGACTGCAGACATACTACAGGAGATGGTCAGAGACTGCAGACATGGTACAGGAGATGGTCAAAGACTGCAGACATGGTACAGGAGATGGTCAGAGACTGCAGACATGTTACAGGAGATGGTCAGAGACTGCAGACATGTTGCAGGAGATGGTCAGAGACGGCAGACATACTACAGGAGATGGTCAGAGACTGCAGCCATGTTACAGGAGATGGTCAGAGACTGAAGACATGTCACAGGAGATGGTCAGAGACTGCAGACATGTTACAGGAGATGGTCAGAGACTGCAGACATGTGAACAGGAGACGGTCAGAGACTGCAGACATGATACAAGAGAGGGTCAGAGATTGCGGACATGATACAAGAGAGGGTCAGAGACTGCGGACAATGGTACAAGAGAGGGTCCGAGACTGCGGACAATGTCCCCATAACGTCCCCCAAATGACAATGTATGCCATTTAATGAATTATGGTTTATGCATGTCTTATTGTATTAGTGATTAGTAGTATTAGTATTAGTATTCATATCACAACTTCATTGATACTTTTTTTGTATGATTTATGGTTTTCTTCATCACTGCCCCACACATGCAAAGCATGGCTGCATGTGTGGGGTCAATTATCAGCAAAACCATAAATCATACAAAAAAAAGGTATCAATGAAATTGTGATATGAATCAATCACTAACACAATAAGACATGCATAAACCATAATTCATAAAAAATTTGTATATAATGGTGCATCAGATATGTGTCTGACTTAAGTACCTGATGATGTTGATGACAGTGTGCACTGGTTTCTCCCTGCAGCCTGTGAGGAGGACAAGCGCGGCCATCCAGTATTCTTCTGGCTCGCTCGGGTCTCCCACTGCCCGCAGCAGCCTGTTATGAGGGGGACAAGTGCGGGCCTGGCTTAGGTGACCCGCAGCAGCCTATGTGACAGTCGAGGAGGACTCTCTGGAGACCGGGAGTCGGGGACACTCGCTCCAGTGCTCCACATGTCTCTCCTGTAGTAGCCAGCTAAACACACAGCGACGCGGCTGGGGATGAGGTCAGCGGGAGGCAGGAAATGAGGGCGCGGCTAACGTCCTCGGCTCAGTTCGGCTCAGTGTGGAGAGGCGGGGCACAGCGCCTTTCGGCTGCTTTCAGCTCTGTTCGGAGAGGCAGGGCACAGCGCGGCATGCAGATGACGTCACCCCGAAATCGATTATGTCGGTCACAGCATCGATGCCAAATCGCAGGCAGTTGAATCGCGATGCATCGAAGCTGCAATTAAATTCAACACCCCTAGAATACAGAATATTCCCATCACAAATATATAATTTTATCACAATTTTGTCCTTCATGCTAATCTTCTTCTCTGCCAAGGAGAGGAATATGAATCAGTGCTGCAGAGGGAAACTTTATTACTGTAACTAAGTAATATACTGTATTTTCCCTTAAGTCACCATTCGCTAATCATGATAATCACATGGTCAAAAATGCCTGGTCCCACAGACATCGATTGTAAAGTGTGAATGAAAACTTTGTTTCAGAGTTATCATGATTGGCTAATTGTGGTGATCACGTAACTTGCAATCACATGCAGAGTAGTTCCTAATCTCTTGTATATTATTCATAGCTACTGTTCTGCCAACACAGGAAACTTGCTTACAGAATATTAATTTGAAACCCAACAACCTACAGAAGATGTTATTATATGTCATGGGACCCTCCAAAATTTTCATGGTATACTTATGAGTTGTTTTAGGATTAATATTTGTTTTTTGTTTTTTTATTGTTTAATTTATTGACTGCAATTCAGGGCATAACTATGGCCAGAAAATAGCATGGGCTTAGCAGCACAGGTTTTGGTTGACAATTACCTGTGTCAAATATGTATAGAGAGAAAGCCTCAAACATCTACATGTGCAATTGCTTCTTTATGTTTTATGTATGCTGATGGATAAAATGAGGAAAATGTACATGTAAGATTGTTTTTCTGTCTTAAATGTTTATCAGTTGTAATGTTTGTAATGTGTGTGATAATGCTTCTTGGTAATATGCCTAATTGTATCTTGCATAGCTCTCTCAATTCTTTCTATCTCCTTGCTGATATCAGGCATGATCCATATTAATTTCTGTTTATTTATTTTACAAGACACGATAAAGCATTTAGGATGCCAAAAAGGTATGTACAGAATGTCAGTCCTTCATCTGTAGATTTACAATTAGACAATGGCCTACATATCTCAAAGTTAGAACAGCAACAGTTGCAAATTATAAACGGTGGCAATTAAAGTCCAAGAATGACAAGCAATCAGAATGATTCTCAGAGTTGTATTTAGAATTTTAGTTGCCCTTGGCACATGTAGCTGTTCATTCCTTTTTTTGTACAAGCCTTACCTCATGTGTCCTCAAATGTATGATTACTGCTACAAAAATAAAAAGCAGCTATGATTGTTAATGTATTCTCTATGATCTGTACTGCAGAGGCCCTTAATTAGGAACCTTTCGAGAAACAGAGAACAATGGGTGTTTCATGAGTGTCTTGTGACTCCTCTCTGATGTCTCCACCTCTGCAATTAAACTTGATTAACACTTGTGCCCAGACTAAATGTGACTGTTTAGCAATCTGACCATATGAACAGTTTTTTTAATGGTTTCCCACGTGACCTGGAGGTCGTCAGATGACAGGATCAGTCAGATTTGGCCCCATATATTATGTATGGCCTAGTCTGCACAAGTGCTTATAGTTGGTATGTTAATATGAACACTGACCATATTCTGTTACTGTGATTTGCTTACAGTTACTCTCAGATGATAACTGACTGGCCTCTGCCTATCTTGGCCGTTTGTTTGCTTCTTATGCTGGTGTGCACTCTGGCAGGACTACTGGTTGGACAAATGCCAGACTTTTCAGAGCCTTTGATGGTGAGCCTTCTCTAGTTGAAATTATATTATCAACTAAGAAAAATAATATCTTCAAAGTGACAGAACATAGATTATCATTATTGTCAAGATAAAACAGAACAGTGTGATCTCCACTTAGAGGTAACTCCAGACAACTAGTGAAACTGCATTTGATGTCTTGAAAGCCTTGGAGCTGTATTAAAATCTGAACATCCAATCAACCTATATTTAATGTACTGTATATACAGTATATTTTTGCAATCCATCTATAATATAAATACAGGAGTGAAGCATCTATCTCCGGCAATCAACAAAGTGACTAAATAGGTTGGGTTAAGAACACAGCCTGAATGGCCACATAACTCAAGAAAAGGTAGAACACCAGGTTTGCAACAACACTGAAATGCCATAGGTTGAACTGGTTAGGCTTGCTTACCTGGATCACTAGGACAAATATTGTGGTGGGATTCTGAACATGCTTTCACCTTTTTTCTTTGATGGGGTAGTTTTATGAACTACAGCTATGCCTCGTGTCTTATGCAACAATGCCTTTTTTAAGCACATTCAGAAGCTGATTTATTCGTTACTGAGCATGCAGCTCCTTTAACTTGTAATCCTTGTCTATAGTCCAGTTTAAGCTGGTGGCATGATAACCTGGGTTTCCTCTTTTAGGGTGGCTCCTTTTTTTTGCAGGATCCTATACAGCCACACTTGCATGCCAGGACTAGAGTTGTGTCTTCCTACACTGTGTGCATTAATAGAAACACACAAACCTATAACCTAGGATGGCAAGGCACCCCCCTGCTCTTCCCTCGTCCTCACCCATACCTTCTACAAGCTGACAGCCTGACTCAGGACTGCACTGTCCACTATCACTTCTATCCTTTGAGGACTGGATGTTCAGGACCTATTCACACCAGAATGCGGAGTGGAAAACCGCATTCCACGCTCATTTCCCAAACCAAATTCAAAATGCACTGCAGTTTGCAATCTGCAGCGGGTGTCAACGTTATCTTAAAGACACCCCAAATTCAGGTTGCAAACACAGTGCAGGTGCCTGCACCAGGTCGCATGGTACAGTAGTAGCTGAAATCATACTGCACCCGTAACACAAGTGGACAGTGTGAACTGGTCCTCAAGAAAGCAGCTCAGACAGAGTAGAAGTCAGCAGCACTGACAGATAATGTTCAGGAGAATGTTTATTTTATTGTGTTCAATGTGTTTAAACTATAAAAACGCTGATGGTTTAATACCATTGTAATTATGAAGCGTACTTTGAGATTTACTTCCAAAAACTCTCATTTGTTTCATGCTTTATCATCTGACTATTGTTTAAAGGGATATCTATGAAGATTCCTGATATATTTATCACATTTCAAATGCAACCAAAGGCCCGTACACACGATACGAAAATTGGAAGTAAAATTTCGTCCGATGAACGATCTGCCGATTTTCAGATCGTTAGTATGGTGCTTTTGACAGCTGATTCCGGTTTTTCGCCAGACAAAAGTTGGATGTGCAGACTATAAATTTTTTGTCGTACGTGAACTCAACGTCCGATTTTTGTTTAGTATGGTTTTCATATGAAAAAAATCAAAGAGCAAGACTACATGCTCAGAAACGAAAGAACACATACAAAACTAGTCAACACATTACGTCACTTATGAGGTTGTATTCTGTCATACAAGAATTTTTGTATGGTGGATAACCTCTTCATTTTCGACATGAGACTAGCATGCAACAAAAAACAGACGAACATTCGTCTGAAAATCTGATCGTGTGTACAAGGCTTTAATATCTGGAATCAAACATCTAGAGCGCTGTAGGCATATAAACCAAATGTAGGGCATTTGGCAGTCAATTCACTATATTCAGTTATGCTGATGCTCTGTATTTCTGTTATGAGACTTGATGACTTTCTGTTCTTTCCTGTCATAGGGATTTGAGCCAAGAGATACGGAAATTGGGAGGAAGTTAATGGCCTGGAAAAATATGCAGAGCAGTACAGCATACAGAAGGTCATTGCCTGTCTATCCACACAATGAGAAGAACAGGTATAATGACAGTTTTATTGTTGAATCACTTCTACGCCATCTGCCTGCCAAACATTTCACACAGCATGCAAGCTGAAATTTACAGCCTAGGTAAATAAACTGTGAAGGTGCTGCAGCTAAACAGAATGCTAGTAGATGGGAGGAAAGCTGGACCAGCTTGGAGCATTAAAATGTAATTACACCTTTCACCATGTTTGATCACTCTAATGTTTTAAAGCAGGGTATTGAGATTTGAAATATATAGCCTACCTTGTTTTATTTTTCCTTATAAAAACTGGTTTTGGAAAATCTATTTTACTCAGATGGAAATGATCTAAATTTGCTTGCGGCCATGCTGTTTACAGTGATCTACAGCTTCTGGTAACTGTCATGACACCAATACATTGCCCTGAGGATGTCAGAACTACATACATATAATACTTGATATTTGCAAACCTTAGCAACTTACTGTCCTACCTAACAGTATAAACATGGGATTGTACTTTTAGCGTCAATGTTCCTAGGAAGTACAGTATGTTGCTCTTTTCCTATTCTCATCTATCTTCTTATTTATGGTAGTAGAAATAAGTAGCATGAGCTAGCAAGGTAACATGAGCTTTAGATGACTGCTTAAAGTGATGCTAAAGTCTCATTTTTTTTTTTTGTTAAAAATAACAAACATGTTATACTTACCTGCTCTCTGCAGTGGTTTTGCAAAGAGCAGCCCAGATCCTCCTCTTCTCGGGTCCCTCTTCAGTGCTCCTGTCCCCTCCCTTCTGTTGAGTGCCCCCACAGCAAGCAGCTTGTTGTGGAGGCACCTGAGCCGAGCCACAGCTCCGTGTGTCCATTCAGACATGGAGCCACGGCCTGGCCCCGCCCCTTTCTCTCCTCATTGGCTGATTGACTTTGATTTACAGCAGCGAGAGCCAATGGCGCTACGCTGTTGTCTCAGCCAATGAGAAAGGGAGTTCCGGGCAGCCGAGACACTCCTGCAACATCGCTGGATCTAGGGTGGGGCTCATGTAAGTATTAGAGGGGCTGAGGGGGGCTGTTGCACACAGAAGGTTTTTTATCGTAAAGCATAGAATGCATTAGGATAAAAAAAACCTTCTGCCTTTACAACCACTTTAAAGCTTAAAGTTGCTATAATTTTTTTTTTTATTTTATTAAAATAACAAACATGTTATACTTAATTGCTCTGTGCAATGGTTTTGCACAGAGCAGCCCCAATCCTCTTCTTCTGTGGTCCCCACCGCCAGGCCTCTCCTCTTCAGGTGCCCTCATGGAAAGTGGCACCTGTGCATGCTCGCTCCTGAGTCCCGCTGCTGCCGCCATTGACACAGACAACAGGACACGGCCCTGCCCCCCTGCTCCCATGTCACTTGATTTGATTGACAGCACCAGGAGCCAGTCGCTCCCGCTGCTATCAATCTGTCCAATGAGGGGAGTGCACATCCCTGGATCGGATGGTCACAGGTAAGGAAAAGGGGGGGGGGTCTGGGGGGAGCTGCAGCACAGAAGGTTTTTCACTTTAATGCATAGAATGTATTAAGGTGAAAAACCGTAAGGCTTTAGAACCACTCTAATTCCACGCAGATATAAAAGGCACAAATGAATGCAGCTCTCAATTAAAATCCTTAAATATTTTTTTTTTTTTTTATATAACTTAAATTTGACTTTATATCAGCCACTTACAATCCATGTACATCAGACCAGGGGGCGGAAAACACTACAAAGAGCCAATCAGTTGTACTGCAGTGCAAGGAGTTTACCGATATGAGAAGACAGCAGAGCGACAGTTTGCTGGTGGTGCTCTGTTCCTCGAAATATCCCCTCAGCTGTGATCTTCAGGTGTTGCAGGGGTTAATATGAGCAGCTCCGCCCATCACAGGTTTTTGTCAAAATTACTGACCATGCTGCCCTTTCTGCCCCTCCATTTATAGAAGTTGCACCATCACTTCCCACAATGAAAAGCGATCTATGAATGGAGGATAGGCAGATGAATGAAAGTTCCACATCCTCCATTCACAGAGCACTTTTTATTGTTAAAAGCATAGGCATGCACATGGGGTGTGCCTGGACATAGAGTCCCCCTGATGCCCGGGGACCCCAGTACCTCCTTGCTGGCTGCTGCTGGGATGTTTTAGGATTGAGAGTGGGGGAAGAGGCCAGTAAATATGTCATTTATCAGCTCCTTTCAGCCCCTTCCTTTTTCTGAATGATCACACACAGTGAATAATTAGTACTGGTTAAATTGTGTTTGCTATGCTTTAGATGAGGGACCTGCTAAGCACACAGCATGTCCAATTCATTCACTGTCCATTGCAGCTGAGGCTGCAGAGAAAGGAATGTCTTAATACATTTTAAAATAGTTGTATACATTTATTTATTCATAACAGTGTGCGTGTATGTGTGTGTATGTATGTTATATATATATATATATATATGGAAAAATTAAGGAAAAAGCTGCGCTCGAAGAATAAAAAAATAAATTGACCAAAAATAAATAAAAAGAATATGAAATATGTGAAAATATAAGAGCATCCAGCACCTAAAGGTCTAGTCTCAAACCTCACAACAATATATATAATGCAGAGAGATGCAGCGCTAGAAAAGAGATTGGTGAAAAGAAAGTGAAAAAAAAGACTAAGGCATATGCCCCGTACACACGGTCGGACATTGATCGGACATTCCGACAACAAAATCCATGGATTTTTTCCGACGGATGTTGGCTCAAACTTGTCTTGCATACACACGGTCACACGAAGTTGTCGGAAAATCCGATCGTTCTGAACGCGGTGGTGTAACACACGTACGTCTAGGCTATAAACGGGGCAGTAGCCAATAGCTTTAGTCTCTTAATTTATTCTGAGCATGCATGGCACTTTGTGCGTCGGTTTTGTGTACACACGATCGGAATTTCCGACAACGGATTTTGTCGATGGAAAAAGTCCGATGGAGCCCACACACAGTCGGAATTTCCGACAACACGCTCGCACATTTCCCGAAAATCCGACCGTGTGTACAGGGCATAAGTCTCATAAGCATCAAAAAATACTAATTGAGCAAAACAAATTGATAAGCTCACATGCAAATTAATAAATTAATATAATAACTATATGGGTATGGATAAACGCAAAATCTAGTCAAAATAACAATAAGTGAAAAATTGCTGTATACATAAACCTTGAGTAATAAAACAAATGAGTGACAAATACATAATAAAGTGTGTAAAGGGAACCCACAAGAAAAAACAGTCCTGAAAAAAGTGACCAAAAAAGAGCAACCATAAAATGTGCCAAGGAAAAGAAACAAAGAAAGTCTTCTGTGTCTTGTCACACTCAAGATGAGAAATCAAATGCGCTTACCAGACGGCGATGACTGCTATTATGGCGTCTTGTCCAGCACAGGGAAATATCAGGACTGAAAAAGGAAGGAAACAGGAAGTCAGAGAACTCTGAAATTCAGCCAGGTGGAGAAGTGACATCACAGACACAGAAACCCCCTACATACAGCTAAAGGAGGGCGCTCTACCGGCAGAGTGTCCGGGAATCTCCAGCAGTGGTGCACTCCGGCTAGAATCTGTTCTCTTTATATAGAAAAGTTCTACGTACAAAGAGCTGCTGCTGTGCGTTATGGTTGTTGGGAGACCGATTTCTCTGTGCTGGGCGGGCGAGACTGCCATAATAGCAGTCATCTCTGTCTGGTAAGCGCATTTGATTTCTCATCTTGAGTGTGACAAGACACAGAAGACTTTCTTCGTTTCTTTTCCTTGGCACTTTTTATGGTCACTCTTTTTTGGTCACTTTTTTCAGGACTGTTTTTTCTTCTGCTGCTGTGTGTTGTGGTTGTTGGGAGACCGATTTCCCTGTGCTGGGCGAGACTGCCGTAATAGCAGTCATCGCCGTCTGGTAAGCGCATTTGATTTCTCATCTTGAGTGTGACAAGACACAGAAGACTTTCTTCGTTTCTTTTCCTTGGCACTTTTTATGGTTGTTCTTTTTTGGTCACTTTTTTCAGGACTGATTTTTCTTGTGGGTTCCCTTTACACACTTTATTATGTATTTGTCACTCATTTGCTTTATTACTCAAGGTTTATGTATACAGCAATTTTTCACTTATTGTTATTTTGACTAGATTTTGCGTTTATCCATACCCATATAGTTATTATATTAATTTATTCATTTGCACGTGAGCTCGTCAATTTGTTTTGCTCAATTAGTATTTTTTGATGCTTATGAGACTATGCCTTTTTTTTCACTTTCTTTTCACCAATCCCTTTTCTAGCGCTGCATCTCTCTGCATTATATATATATATATATATATATATATATATATATATATATATATATATATACACAGTGGGTAGAACCAGTATTTGATACACTACCGATTTTGCTGGTTTTCCTACTTGCAAAGCACGTAGAGGTCTGTAATTTTTATCTCATAGGTACTCTTCAACTGTGAGAGACGGAATCTAAAACAAAAATCCAGGAAATCACATTGTATAATTTTTAAATAACTAATTTGTATTTTATTGCATGACATAAGTATTTGATCACCTACCAACCAGTAAGAATTCCGGCTCTCACAGACCTGTTATTTTTTCTTTAAGAAGCCCTCCTGTTCGCCACTCACCTACCTGTATTAACTGCACCTGTTTGAACTCGTTACCTGTATAAAATACACTTGTCCACACACTCAATCAAAAAGACGCCAACCTCTCCACAATGGCCAAGACCAGAGAGCTGTGTAAGGACATCAGGGATAAAATTGTAGACCTGCACAAGGCTGGGATGGGCTACAGGACAATAGGCAAGCAGCTTGGTGAGAAGGCAAGAACTGTTGGTGCAATTATTAGAAAGTGGAAGAAGTTCAAGATGATGGTCAATCTCCCTCGGTCTGGGGCTCCACGCAAGGCCTCACCTCGTGGAGCATCAATGATCATGAAGAAGGTGAGGGATCAGCCCAGAACTACACAGCAGGAACTGGCCAATGACCTGAAGAGAGCTGGAACTACAGTCTCAAAGAAAACCATTAGTAACACACTACGCCGTCATGGATTAAAATCCTGCAGCACACGCAAGGTCCCCCTGCTCAATCCAGCGCATGTCCAGGCCCGTCTGATGTTTGCCAATGACCATTTGGATGATCCAGAAGCGGAATGGGAGAAGGTCATGCGGTCTGAGAAAAAAATAGAGCTTTTTGGTCTAAACTCCACTCACCGTGTTTGGAGGAAGAAGAGGGATGAGTACAACTCCAAGAACACCATCCCAACCGTGAAGCATGGAGGTGGAAACATAATTCTTTGGGGCTGCTTTTCTGCAAAGGGGGCAGGACGACTGCACTGAATTGAGGGGAGGATGGATGGGGACATGTATTGCAAAATCTTGGCTAACAACCTCCTTCCCTCAGAAAGAGCATTGAAGATGGGTCGTGGCTGGGTCTTCCAGCATGATAACGACCTGAAACACACAGCCAGGGCAACTAAGGAGTGGCTCCGTAAGAAGCATCTCAAGGTCCTGGAGTGGCCTAGCCAGTCTCCAGACCTGAACCCAATAGAAAATCTTTGGGGGGAGCTGAAAGTCCGTATTGCCCAGCGACAGCCCCTAAACCTAAAGGATCTGGAGAATGTCTGTATGGAGGAGTGGGCCAAAATCCCTCCTGCAGTGTGTGCAAACCTGGTCAAGAACTACAGGAAACGTAAGATCTCTGTAATTGCAAACAAAGGTTTCTGTACCAAATATTAAGTTCTGTTTTCTGATGTATCAAATACTTATGGCATGCAATAAAATGCAAATTAATTATTTAAAAATCATACAATGTGATTTTCTGGATTTTTGTTTTAGATTACGTCTCTCACATTTGAAGAGTAACTATGATAAAAATTACAGACCTCTATATACAATCATACAATGTGATTTTCTGGATTTTTGTTTTAGATTCCGTCTCTCACAGTTGAAAAGTACCTATGATAAAAATTACAGACCTCTACATGCTTTGTAAGTAGGAAAACCTGCAAAACAGTGATGAGTAGAAGCGGAAGGTTTCAGGTGTGCCAACAGCATCTGTCTCGAGGGGGAACTACAGCCTGGTCAGTCTGAAATGGGTGACCTGTCCCTGCACTAGCCACACGCGCCAAGCCTGGGAGCCAGAGTCTTAAATATGGGGTGCCAGCATCTAGTTGGATGCTGCCTCTCTGTGCCCAAGGAAACCATAGAGGAACAAGGTTCCTCTTGACTTCCTCTTCTACCTGCATTACTGCTGCAGATGAGCGCCAACTGCTGTGGAGACAATGGACCGCACCTGCCTACAGGGGAAAAGGCATTCATAATCAGGCACTCTTGATGAGTGCCTGTGACAGCTCTCTTAGTTCTATTAACCCCCAAAACACCGGAATATTACAGTGAAGGGGATAGGGATGGGTATTGAAGGAGGAAGTTTTCTGAATAACGAGGACACAGTAGCACAAGCGACTCATCTCACTGAAGGAATGTAATATCCCTTGTGCTTCTTGTTTATTATTTTAAAACTAAACTTAGGCTTTAATTGTGAAAAAGGATTTTTCAAGAGTGATAAAAATACCTTGTGTATGATGTTCAGGCATGCGGGAAAGCGTTTGTATTTCAAATGTTCTATATTGGAGAATTTTTTTTTTTACATTGAAAATTCATTCATATAGTCATTTCAAAAGATCTACAAGTGTCATTTCTTTTTGTCAGTTTTAATGACCTGGATTTCAGCAGAAGAAAGGAAAAGCTTCTTCAAATGTCCAGAAAAAAAACACGATATCGCAGGATGGTGGAACAAAATGATGGGGTAGATGGCTTTTTCTGTGGTCCACCAGGTTAGTATGATTTATTTACAGAAGAAAGTTTTTTGAGGGGATTTTTGGCGGTGCTTTAATCATGATTGTAACAAGAGGTAGTTAAAAGTTTAACAAATTTTATTCACACGTATATATCATACATTGAAAAAGGGGGGTTAGCAGATTGTCATTATATCACATCATAGATGGCATATTAAGAATAGGTGATAATAAGATGTTATAGTCCTGACATGTTTCGCCCAGAAGGGCTTCCTCAGGGATTTAATTCAGACAAACATCACTATAAGAGGAAAAACAAATACCATAACAGAGAAAAGAATTATTGTACATATTACAAACAGTACTGAAATACAATTTCAACAATTCAAAAGATATTATTCGCCATGTCCAACCATTCAGTCGCTTACCAGAGCCAGGTGTTTGCACCACCAAATCAAATGCCACCAGGACTTCACATGAGGACCCAGGACAAATCGTGCGGCCAGAGGGCCCACAAAGACCAAGCTACAACATATATAAATACGTTAGTATGGTGATATGGATGTCAGAAAGGGGGACTTCACAATATCCCACCAAGAAACTGGATAAAATATGTGTACTCACAGTGGACTGCTAACATAAGATTAGACGAGGCAACCAAATATGGAAGGAACTTGTAGCGGCCAGCCAGAGAACTGGTTAGAGTCAAAATTGAGATAAAAAAGAGAAGGGAAGAAAAAAGGTAAAAAAAATCCCTTTAAAGTTGCGCAAGACATTATCCATAATACTTTACAGTATTTAGGGAGGAAAAACTAGGAAGGGACTAAATAACATAGGGATTAAGTCTGAATTCCTTTGACAATGATTATACAAATCACTTACATTAACTGCTGCTGAAGACAGGGTGCTACTAAAGCATCTAGTCGGCAGCAGTGAGGCATTTAAATCACCATAAGGAATATGCACTCCACAGTTAAGAGAAAATGCAATAGCAACAATTCCAAATACTAAAAACTGAAATTAAAAAAATGTAAAGAGGAAAGGAAGGGAAAGCCAAGACACTAAACATTATTATTATTGCACAGGATTCATATAGCATCAACAGTTTACACAGTGCTTTACAATATAAAGGGGGACAGCACAATTACAATACAGTTCAATACAGAAGGAATGGGAGGGCCCTGCTTATGGAGCTTACATTTTAAAGGGAGGGGGAGGTGGTACAAAAGGTAATAGCTGCAGGGGATGATCTGATGGTGATGACTCAAGTAGAGTTTTTAGGTGGAGGTGGGGTAGGCTTCCCTGAATAAAAAAGTTTTCAAGGATCACCTAAAAATAGTCAGGGTAGGAGCTGACAGGACATACTAGGGTAGGGAGTTCCAGAGGATGGGAGAGGCTCTGGAGAAGTCCTGGAGGCGAGTGTGGGGGTAGATAAGGGGAGCTAGAGAGCAGGATGTCTTGGGAGGAGCGGAGTGCAAGGTTTGGATAATATCTGCAGATGAGGTTGGTGATGTAGCTGGGGGCAATGTTGTGGATGGCCTTGTATGTTGTGGTTAGTATTTTAACTTTTATAGAATGGGGTAGGGGAAGCCAGTGAAAAGATTGGCAGAGAGGGACAGCAGTCAAGGCTCAGTTAGTAAGGTGTATTAGTCTAGCAGCAGCATGCATAATAGACTGAAGGGGGGATAGCCTCTGTAAAGGTAGACCAGTGAGGAGAGAGTTGCAATAGTCATGGCGGGAAATAACCAAGAAGTCAATAAGTTGTTTTGTGGTGTCGTTAGTCAGGAAGGAGTGAATTCTGGAAGAGTTGCGGAGGTTAAAGCAACAAGATTTAGCCAGTGATTGGATTTGGGGGCTGAAGGAGAGGTCAGAGTCTAGGATTACAAGTACCTGTAGCACTCTGGCATGTGTGGAGGGACCAATGGTTGTGCCAGTGATCTCAGTGGTAAAGTCATGGGGAAGGAATCGGGGAGGAGGAAATATTACAAGCTCAGTTTTAGAAAGATTGAGTTTGAGGAAGTGGTGTAACATCTATACTGATATGCCGCTCAGTAAATTTGTGATATGTGCGGAGATTGAGGGGGTGAGTCTAGAGATAGATCTGAGTATTGTCAGCATAGAGGTGGTATTGGAAGCCAAGGGAGGTTATCAACTGGCCCAGGGAAGAAGTATAGAGAGAGAATAGGAGAGGCCCAAGGGTCCCCCAACAGAAAGAGGAGAGGAGGAGATGGTATTGTATGTGACACTGAAAGTGTGCTGAGATAGGTAGGAGGAGAACCAGGAAAGAGCAGAGTCAATGAGGCCAAGGTAGTGGAACTTATTGAGGAGGAGTGGGTGGTCAACTGTGTCAAAGGCAGTAGAAAGGTCAAGGAGTATTAGTATGGACTACTGGAGTTGGTTTTAGCAGTTAGTAGGTCATTAGTGAGTTTTAGTATGGCAGTTTCAGTGGAATGTTGTGAGTGGAATCCGGACTATACAGGATTGAGAATGTTGTTGTCAGTGAGGTAGCAACTCATATGGTTGTGGAAAAGGCCTTCAAGAAGCTTGGAGGCAAAACTGGAGTAGGGAGATGGGTCAGTGGCGTCATTAGGGTTGGTGTCACCCAGTGCGGAAAAACATGGTGTCACCCACCTTCACCAATTATAGTCCCCCCTCAGTATAGACCTCCTCCCTCAGTACAGACCCAATCCACTAAGTACAGACCCCCCTCCATTAAGTACAGACCCCCCACTCAGTATAGACCCCTCCCTCAGTACAGACCCCCCTCCCTCAGTACAGATCCCTCTCAGTAAAGACCCCCTCCAGTGGAGACCCCCCTCTATCAGTATAGACCTCCCTCAGTGCAGACCCCCCTCCATCAGTATAGACCCCCCTCAGTGAAGACCCCCTCCATCAGTATAGACCCCCCTCAGTGCAGACCCCCCTCCATCAGTATAGGCCCCCTCAGTACAGACCCCCTCTATCAGTATAGACCCCCCTCAGTGCAGACCCCCCTCTATCCCTATAGCCCCCCCCAGTGCAGACCCCTCCTCTATCTGAGAAGACCCCCCTCCATCAGTATAAACCCCCCTCAGTGCAGACCCCCTCCCCCCTCTCCCCTCCCATAGCGCCCCCCGCACATGTCCTCTAACCACCCCCCATCACTCCTCAATAGTTTTTTACATTGCCCCCCTTCCTGGTCACTTTCCCCCTCTTCTGCTCATCTACACTGTCCAGACCTTAGAACAGCAGGGATATGCACAGCGGTGTGTCCCTCGGACTCCCTCCTCCCATGTAGATGTAAACAGAGAGGAGGGGGAGACGGCTTCGGTCTGCTCCCCTCAGCTGTGTGAGACAGGGAGACAGCTGGCGACTTGGCGAGAGATGCAGATCAGTGTAGGGGTGCGGGGTTAGCGGTGCCACTGCCCACAGGTGTTACCCCTCTGGCGGGTGTCTTCTGTGTGCGGCACCCCCCTAGCGACTCCACAGAGATGGGTCATGGGTTATGAGGGTAACCAATGCATGTTTAAGCAAAGAGGTAAATGTGCCGGAGGAGAGGTTGAATATACGGGTTAGAGAGTTTAGGATAGAACAGGAAGGTGGTCGCAGGAATTGTGAGGTGACAGGGTGGTGAGGTGAGTGAGGTGGACCATGGATAACAGGGTTGAAGAAGGAAAATATTGAGTTTGGTGTTGGACCTGGTGTGTTGGTTGGGAGAGGAAGCTGGATGCTGGATATCTCATCATAAATTTTGTTGATTTTGTTTTTGAAATGATTGGTGATCTCCTGGGCAGTAAGCAAGTTTGTGGGTGGAGGCAGTTGGGAGTGAAGTAAGAAATAAAGGGTAGAAAAGAGTTGATGAGGTTTGGATGAAGGATTTTGATGAGAGTAGTGTAGTAGGTTCGTTTGGCAGTGTTGAGGCAGGTGTTGTTTTTGAGAAGAGCAGATTTGTAGTGGGTGAAGTCTTGCAGGGATTTAGCTTTACGCCATGCTTGCTCAAGAGCATGACTGCATCTCTTGAGTCTTCTGGTGTCATATATTGGCCAGGGTTGTAGCAGGCAAGGCCTGGTTTTGCATGTAGAGAGAGGAGCGAATGTGTCCAGGGATGATGACAGTATGTTGCTGTAGACAGAAGTCGCCAGGTCTGGGCAAGACAGGGGTGTGATGCGGTGTTTGTAGGTTGGCAGCATGGGAGGTAGGAGACGGAGAGTGTGAAACTGATAAGGTTGTGAACAAAGAGAGGAAAACGGTTGTTAGAGAGGTTGCAGGGAGTGCATTCATTTGTGTTAAAAAAAAAGAGGTTAAGTTGAATAGTTGAGAAGTGGCTGACGTGTTAACATTGATTGGAATGTTAAAGTTAGAGGATGATGGCGGATACTTCAGAGGAGAGAAAGTAGGGTAGTCATCAAGAAAGCGTGACACTGGGCCAGGAGGCTGGTATATTATTACAATCCTCTGACAAACTGGAGGAAAAAAGACAAATGCAGTGTACTTCAAAAGAACAGAGGGAAAGAGAGGGAGATGTAGGAAAAACCTGTAAGGTGCTTTGTGGGGAGAGGAGAAACCCTACTCCGCCTCCTGCCAGGGCTGGGCTCAGCCCTTCCTTCCTCTGAGCTGGCAGCTCAACTCCTGTCTCTCCCCAGTGACTCACCTGTTGATATCCTGCTCGTCAGTCCTGCCTACTTAAGCCTTTCAGCCCAGATGATCTCTGCCTTCGCCTTGGTTAACATCACAGAGACTCCTGCTTGGCTGACATTCCTTCTGGCTCCAGATCCTGCTTGCTGTTCTACTACGCTGATCTCTGGCACCCTGACTTTCTGGTTTGTCTGACTATCCGTTCCGTTTACGGAACTTTGGCTATGTTTTGACTACGTTTGTTCTATTTACTTTTATTATTAAACAAGTGTGATTTAACTATACTTCTGTCTCTGTCTGAGTCGTGGTTTCTGACAGTAGGCGAAGGCCATGAATTCAGAAGATGCAGTTAATCCACTTGTTAATATTTTTTCCAGATTTGATGAGCAGGATCACCGCATGGATCAGTTTGCCACAGCGTTACAAATATCCTCATATTTTCCAAGTCCCTGGAGGGCCACCACACAGATGTCTGTAGTGTGCTTCAGAAACTAAGATAGAACAATCTCTATTGTAAATTGGAGAAGTGCGAATTCCATCGTGAACATGTTAAATTCCTGGGTTATGTCATTTCCACTGCTGGTTTTTCCATGAACCCAGAGAAACTTTCAGCAGTCCTACAGTGGCCACGACCCGTGGGTTTACATCCTCTGCAGCGTTTTCTTGGCTTTGCCAACTATTATCGGAAGTTTATTCATAACTTCTCGTCTCTGGTCAAGCCCCTGACTAATATGACCAGAAGAGACGGTAACCCACAGAGTTGGTCTCCGGAGTCCATTAAGGCCTTTGAGAGTCTCAAGGCTGCCTTTGTTTCTGCTCCTGTGTTGGCACATCCTGATCCTACGTTACCTTTTATCCTTTTGGTTGATGGTTCTGAGACTGAAGTTGGCGCCCCTCTGTCTCAACGTCCTACCTCTGAGAGCCCTATGCATCCTTGTGGCTACTTTTCCAAGAAATTGTCACCTGCGGACTGCAATTACGAGATTGGTGACAGAGAGCTGTTAGCGATCATTTTAGCCCTGAAAGAATGGAGACATCTCCTCAAAGGTACCACTGTGCCGGTTCTCAGTCTTACTGACCATAAGAATCTCACATTCTTGTTTGAGGATAAACGCCTCTCTCCCAGAAGGGCTCGATGGGCTCTTTTCTTGTCACGTTTCAATCTCATTCTTACCCAATACTAAGATTGTAAGGGCTGACGCTTTGTCACGACAATTTTCCTCCAATTCCAAATTGGAGTCGGTTCCGGTTCCTGTGATTCCTCCTGATCGTATTCTGGCTACAGTTCGCTCCAGTCTCACTTCTCCTTTGGGTGACAAAATTCTTGCTGCTCAGGTCCATGCTCCTCCTGAGAAACCATGTGACCGCTGCTTTGTCCCAGAGAGTCTCCGTACTGCCGTGCTCCAGACTTACCATTCTCCCAAGGCTACTGACCACCCTGGGAAGGATCAACTCTTTTGGGCCATTTCCCAACAATTCTGGTGGCCTAGTCTACGTGCTGATGTAATCGCCTTCGTAGCTGCCTGTTCCGTGTGTGCTCAGAGTAAGACTCCACGACAACTTCCAGTGGGCCTCCGACAACCCATACCAAATGGAGAGAGGCCCTGGACCCATCTGTCTATGGATTTCATTGTGGAGTTACCCAACTCCCAGGGCAACACAGGTATCCTTAGGTGGGTTGACTGGTTCTCAAAAATGTCTCATTGTATTCAACTTAAGAAGTTGTTCACTTCTAAGGAACTGGCTTCCATTTTTGCTTGGGAAATTTTTTGCTTACATGGGCTACCCAAGGTGATTGTCTCAGACAAGGGTGGTCAGTTTGTGTCCCAGTTCTGGTGAGCCTTTTGTGCTTAGTTGGGAATTCAGCTTGCTTTCTCCTCTGCATATCACCGGCAGTCTAATGGGGCCGCAGAACGAGCCAATCAATCCTTGGAGCAATTTCTACGTTGCTATATTTCTGACCATCATAACAACTGGTCTGACCTCTTACCGTGGGCAGAGTTTGCTCACAATAGTGCCTTGAATTCTGCTTCCCGATTGTCCCCGTTTATGGCGAACTATGGTTTCCAACCTTCCATGTTGCCTGACTCATTTGTTCCGCAGAGTATTCCTGCATTAGAGGAGCATCTCTGTGGTCTTCATTCCACTTGGGTACAAGTCCAGGAGGCTTTGCGACATGCTAATGATAGGTACAGACTCCATGCTGACCACAGACGTCTGCCTGTGCCTTCCTACCAGGTTGGGGACAGGGTCTGGCTGTTATCTCTCAATCTCTGACTTCGTGTTCCCTCTCTGAAGTTCGCACCTCGGTTTATTGGGCCTTTCCTTATTCTTCACAGGATTAACCCAGTGGCTTATGCATTAGACCGTCCTTTTAATATGCGTATCTCTAATGTATTTCATGTCTCCTTATTAAAACCTTTGGTCTGCAACCACTTTACCACCTTGGTGCCACGTCCTCACCCTGTACAGGTTGAGAACCATAAGGAGTATGAAGTACAGTCCATTGTTGACTCCCATAGGTTCCATGGGCGCATACAGTACCTGGTGCATTGGAAAGGGTACGGTCCGGAGGAACGCTCTTGGGTCTTATCCTCGGACATACATGCCCCTGTCCTCTTCCGTGATTTCCATAGACTTTTTCCCCTCAAGACTTCTGTTCCCTCTCTGAAGTTCGCACCTCGGTTTATTGGGCCTTTCCTTATTCTTCACAGGATTAACCCAGTGGCTTATGCATTAGACCGTCCTTTTAATATGCGTATCTCTAATGTATTTCATGTCTCCTTATTAAAACCTTTGGTCTGCAACCACTTTACCACCTTGGTGCCACGTCCTCACCCTGTACAGGTTGAGAACCATAAGGAGTATGAAGTACAGTCCATTGTTGACTCCCATAGGTTCCATGGGCGCATACAGTACCTGGTGCATTGGAAAGGGTACGGTCCGGAGGAACGCTCTTGGGTCTTATCCTCGGACATACATGCCCCTGTCCTCTTCCGTGATTTCCATAGACTTTTTCCCCTCAAGACTTCTGTCTTGGTCTGATTCATGGTTTATGACACCTCCTTTCCATCCACTGGGTCTGGGTGAGTGAGTTCAGATGAGGCCACCATGGGAGAGGGAAGCCGGAGAGGCAGTGTCAGATTCCTGGAGCCAGGTTTCGGTAATAGCAAGAAGATTGAGAGAGTTGGAGCAGAAAAAGTATTTGACAGAGGGCACACATAAGAGGGGGGGCTGACTCATGGAATCAGGGGAATTGAGATAAGAGAGTGAGGGTTATGACTACTGTTAAAGAAGGTAGACTGCCAATTCTGGGGGTGAGAGTTAGCTGGAGGAGGGCCAGAGTTTGGGGCAATACCCCCAGAAGTTAGAAGTAGTAGGAGGATGAGGGTGCTAAGGCGGGAGCGGGATTTATACGAGGGTAGGTGCTGCAGTGAATTGGAAATTGTGACATTGTGTGGGCTCAGAAAGAGCAGGAGGTGATAAGTGCAGTAATATTGAGAGGGCAAAAGTGAGGGAGATATGTGCAGGTTGTGGGGGGGTTTAGAAGTGAGAGTTTGAGGAAAGAGGGCGTTATTGCAAAGAAGAAGATTAGTATGAGTATTGGAGGGTGGAGGGAGGGGAGAAAAGACGACTTGACGTGGAGCACTTCTGTTTATTCTTGCTTTTGTAGAAGTGCCATGTTGAAAGTGCCAGGCACTTAACGCCGAAGTGGCACTTTGTGCAAGAAGTGGCAAGCCTAACCTCGCAAGCCATCCTAAGAGCTGAATTGAATTTATACTGGGATGGGGTAGGGGGAGGGTAAACAATTATTCAATTAAGAGTGAAAAAAACAGGCACATAATGAAAGTGGAGGTTTTCTTCCATAAACAGATTGCAAAGCCGGATAGAGACAGCAATATAAGGCTGGGTGTTTGATCATGGTCAAGGCACCATCAATAGTGAGTGTAAGTCAATACAGACAAGTGTAAACAGCAGTTTGAAAAGTCTTAGCAAGGTAAATGTGGGTTTCAGCCAAGCAAACTAGCCCAGTGTTGCAGGGAAGAGTGGTCAGACTGTCAGAGGGAAGAGAGTCAGTTACCGATGGTTACAGCAAGGCAGGTGTGGATTGCAGGCATGCAAAGTGGCTTAATGTTGCAGGGAAGAATGGAGCCAGTTACCCGATGACAAGTTACCGGTGAAGAATATTTGTTGCTGATGACTTTTATTTTTTTCTTTCTAGTGTGAAGATCCTCTTTAAATTCCTGTTAAAAAATTATATATACAGTATAAATTTCATAATATTTCAGCTAAAAGACTTGTATAGTGCAGTACATTTCAAAAGTTATAAAATATATTCCTTAAAATTTCTTTTATTTTGAGAATCAATTTATTGAGGTTTGAAAAAACAACACTCTTCTCCACTTGCGTCTCATTTCTTTATTACTGTATTTCAGGACAAATCTTCAAAACTTGGGTCATCGCAATCTAATAACCTTCACATGAAATGTTTACCCTATAGTTGATTAAAATCCTCCTAAATCGTAATCAAAATAACAGATACAACATTCATACTTATTCCTATCTGTCACAATCAAAATAATAGAGATGGTCTGGTTATTTAAAATTAAACTCTAGGCAACCATTCTCAACCAGTGTTCTGTGGAACTCTAGGTTTCCTCCAGAGGCTGCTAGAGGTTTCTTGAGCTGTGGCTGGTTGACCTCAAAATTAATGATACCTGCATAGTTCCAGAATCAATGCCACTTGGCAGAGCCAGAAGCATGACATCAATTACATTTTTAGTAGTCTGTAATGGTGGCATTCTGGCCACCACTGTAAGGGGGGCATTTTTCCTATTGGTCACCAATGTAAGGGGGATTTTCCCATTGACCCCCAATAAAATGATTTTAGTTGGGGTTCCCCGAGAACTAATAAATATTTCTAGGGTTTCTCAGGGGTAGAAAGGTTGGGAAAGACAGCTCTAGGCAGATATAAAATAGAATGAAGACAGTTCTGTATTAATTAGTACATCAGTAAAGGCTGTAGTCACACTGCTGTAAGCTGAGACATGTTGACATTGATAGGGAAACACCAGAACTCAAGGGGTTTCAATAACATGTTGACTGCTGAAGCCAACATTCAGAATGGATGTATTTAATATACAAGCCTATAGTTTTAGATATAAGTATGGCGAGCAGCACAGCACAGCACAATACATAAGGGGTTATTTACGAAAGGCAAATCCACTGTGCACTACGAGTGCAAACTGCAAGTGCAAAGTGCACTTGAAATTGCACTGAAAGTGCACTTGGAAGTGCAGTCACTGTAAATCTGAGGGGTAGATCTGAAACGAGGGGAAGCTCTGCTGATTTTATCATCCAATCATGTGCAAGCTAAAATGCTGTTTTTTATTTTCCTTGCATGTCTCCCTCAGATCTACAGCGACTGCACTTCCAAGTGCACTTTCAGTGCAATTTAAAATGCACTTTGCACTTGTAGTTTGCACTTGTAGTGCAAAGTGGATTTGCCTTTAGTAAATAACCCCCATAGTGTTGATTTGAAATTGCTCTGTGTAGCTAGGGAGAACAATACTATTTATATTTTTTACCAAAAGGGTTGGAACTAGCTAACTATCTAAAGTTCCTTTGAAGTCAAATCCTAATACTCTGGTGATATTCATTGATATGCGGATGGTCATTCACATAAGCTTGTCAATATTAGGGCTATCTTCAAAGGGCGAGATAGCACAATGTGACTTCTAACAGAATATACAACCAATATATATATATATATATATATATATATATATATATATATATATATATATATATATATATATATATATATACTAAATCAGGGATACATGTTTTGATAATTAACATGTTTTGAAACAAAATGGCTATTCCATTTACCCTGTCAATCCCATGTCTTGGTCCCCACAACTAACAAAACATAACAGTGCTATAACAAACAATTCATGGTTGTGAACAGTTGGCTTCTTGACTATTCAGTGCAGAGATTCCTTTGGTGACAGCTAAAGCTGTGTAGTGAGCTATAATTAAGCGCCACTAACGGTGAGAAACGCATCAGCTATCATCTGGACCTGTGTCTCTGATTGATGTATGAATTTAGCTTCATTTAATAAAGGTATTATTTTGGAGTGCGGCCGTCCTTTCTCCATTTTCTGCCGTTTGACTTTGCTGAGCCTGCACCCTTCATCTCCTATATACTAGGACAGTGTGAACACAAGCAATACCAACTGGAGCAGTAATTAACTTAAAGCTGTGTAGTGCCTAACTAGATGTGAATATTACAGGTAGTGATATTGGTAAAATGGAACAAACTAAGTCTCATAACACATAAAAAACCTAACATAAATGGCATTTTAAAGAAAGGCAGATAAAATTACAATTCCTATCAATCCCTTCTAAATTTCGACATCTCCCTCTAACTGCCTAATCTTAGTTTAAATATTTATTTTTCTAGTTCACATTCCTCCTAATTTATGTACCCAATTTACTTCTGCAGAAAAATCTAATTTTGCTTTGAGAAGGCTAAAAAATACAAAAATATCTAAAAATGACATGTTGGTCTAACAGTGTATGAACGCCAAGTCTTGAGTTGATTCCTCCGCTGTAACTTTGACAGCTAGTCCTCCATAAGACTCTACTGCAACACCCAAGAATGCATACAATGTTCATATATAATATTCTTTTCTTCAGGACTATCGCAGTCCACATGACAAGAAACTTACGGTAGGTGTGCAGATCTTTTTGCAATTATAGCAAACTGAGCTTTGACTTTTTCAGACAGCTGACATGATAAGTATCAAAGTTCTTCAGACATCAAAAAGCTTTCAGAAATATTCTTCTCCATCAATGTTGTTTGTGGCTGATGTCATTTTTACTGCTGAAGTAAATCTATGTTCTAGATACGGTAATAAGACCTAGAAGGAGATAAAAAAATGTCTAAATGTTATTCAACTGTCATCCAAGCTAAACTGTCTACACTGTCCTGAATTCAATGAAACATTTATCATGAACAATAGGTCTCTTAAAGGGGGCCTATCACGTATGACTTGGATCATTGATCCTACAGTTAACCAGGAACATGTAAGTGCAGAGACAAGAGACTTGGAGAGCACAGGATACAGGATTTACAAGAATGGCAGGAGTATAGTGCAGCACTGGGGTTCTGGTCTTACGGGCAGGCAGGAAATGAAATGCTAGTAAGAACCACTTGCAGCACTGGAGTTCAGGGTTCACAGGAAGTCAGGTACACAAGATACAGTTGATGCGTACAAGGATTCTAATACAGGAAGGATACCTAATGGTACTATCTGGGGAGAATGCAGCATGTCCGCACATGCAACAATGGTGAGGGCCCATGGAAGGGCTGAGGTGCAGAGTCTAAGGAACTGCCTTGTCTTCTCCAGAGCTCCTGATGGTGGAGATGGGTTGTGCTGCAGACAGTTCCCCTGTTGCAGACTTAGGACACACACTGTTTAGTGGTTTGGGTAAAACACAGTCTTTTTATGTGGTTTAATTTTTTTTCATGATCCTTTGAATTAATCTACTTAGGAGAGACCACACAGGGTGGCCCAACATGGATTCAAAGTTAGACACAACTAAATAGATTGCAAGAGCCAAAGCATTTTGGTGAAATGTGTCACTCAGAGATGAATTTGAAACTTGACGTAGCATTTTCCCAGTGTGAGTGCACGAGCAGTCTTATTTACTGCACATGTAACTAATTGTTGTACATAATGAAATTAAAATAAACTATATGTGCTTAAAGAAGAGCTATTATTACAATTTATTATACTGTTCTGCCCCCCCCCCCTCCCAATGGGACCAAGTACATGTAGTACTTGGTCCCATGATCCTAGGTGTGTCCTAAGTCCAGTTATGAGGTCCAACCTCACCCCTCCCCCATAGCTAGGAAGGTGATGAATGATGATAGGGTAAATGGAATAGCCATTTTATTTATCAAACATGTATTTATGATTATCAAACCATGTATTTCTGATTTAGCATATATATATATATATATATATATATATATATATATATATATATATATATATATATATATATATTTGGTTCTATATTCTGTTAGAAGTCACATTGTGTAACAATTGTCTTGATTGTGTTCAAAGGCTATTTACACCTTAATTTGCAAAGAGTGCTATCTCACCCTTTGAAGGAAGCCTTAAAATTGACAAGCTTATGTGAATGACCATCTGCATATCAATGAAAATCACCAGAGTATTAAGATTTGACTTCAAAGGAACTTTAGATAGTTAGCTAGTTCCCACCCTTTTGGTAAAACATATAAATTGTCTTGTTCTCCCTAGCTACTCAGAGCAATTTCTTTTCAAATCAACACTATGGGGGTTATTTACGAAAGGCAAATCTACTTTGCACAAGTGCTAACTACAATTGCAAAGTGCACTTGAAATTGCGCTGAAAGTGCACTTGGAAGTGCAGTCGCTGTAAATCTGAGGGGTAGATCTGAAATGAGGGGAAGCTCTGCTGATTTTATCATCCAATCATGTGCAAGCTAAAATGCTGTTTTTTTACTCTCCTTGCATGTCCCCCTCGGATCTACACCAACTGCACTTCCAAGTGCACTTTCAGTGCAATTTCAAGTGCACTTTGCACTTGTAGTGCAAAGTGGATTTGCCTTTCGTAAATAACCCCCTATATATTGTGCTGTGCTGCTCTCCGTGCTTATATCTAAAACTATAGGCTTGTATATTAAATACATCTATTCTGAATGTGGCTTCAGCAGTCAACATGTTATTGAACTGTCCTAATAACCTCCATTGCCCCCATTTTGCGCCCAGCTGCCACTTCTCAAAGCTAGAAATAATAATTTGTACATCAATGAAAACATTTTTATTCAAGGAGATCAAATAATACATGCCTACTTTATGTTATCAGGCAGATGAATCTTTGATCATAGGTTTTCTAAACTTTACAGTATCCTTAGATGCAAATATACAAAGTACGCAGATGCACAGTCTATACTACAGCAGCAATCAGCTAATAAAACATTATGTGGAATACTGCTGTCATCTAGAAGTAAACGTTTTTCATGAAGCTACTGTCTTACCATTTCCTATATTTCGTCATATGTAATTCCCTGATGGTAATGGTATACTCTACTTCTGCCATACTCACAAACATATTATCTATTTTCCAGCAAAGAGCTACTCGCAACTTGTATTCATGTCAAAAACAGCAGGCAGCTTGTGGAACCTACAAGCAATTCAATCTATGTGCCGCATAGAGAAAGAAAAGGTCAGTACAACATAGGCTTGATATTAAAAGCCCAAATGTTGTCACAGAAGCAGATATTCAGATAGATAGACATTGTACTAATAGCCCCTATTTTCATAGTCTTACTTATATTTTCCTGCTACAGCAGTTGTGCATTGTAATTAATTATGACTGTACAGGCCAAAAGGCACCAAACTGACCACATGGCCCAGTGCACTTCATAGTCTAATCAATCCGGTCAGATGCACCTCTTCTGTACTGCATCCTCACATTGAAGCTACAGATCTATATGAGGATGCTTGTAATAAGAGGGTGGCTGTTACTCACCTAAACCAGCACACAGCACTGGAGTGTGAGGGCAAGAATTGCATTTTCAAATGAATGCAGCCCTGTAGTAATGATTACATTGTTGCATTTATTTTTTAAAAGAAAGTAGTGTATGTGCCTAAAATTTGATCTGGTATCAGCCTCTTGCAGTCTCTGTACAGTAGTGCCAGAATGAGAGACAAAAGATGTACAAGTATAGTAAGGTGAACCACCGAAGGTCAACTATATTGCCTTCAAAAAGTTGCCAACATCCCAAATAAATGCATAGGATAAGACCCTAAAATAAGGGAACTTATGTACCCCCCAGTACAGTGGGACTTTGTAGGCGAACAATGCGATTAGATTAAGTAAAAAATCTTTTATTTATTTAGAAAAAGCATAAAAACAGAATACACTGAACATAAATCTCAACAAAAGTGCTTATGCAGTGGATTTTCTTTATATAATTGTTGTATACTTCCATTTATAAGCAAATGTTTTCTCTAAAAGCCTGACATGTTTCAGGACGATGTCCCTTCTTCAGAGGCGTATTGCAGAGAGAAAAATTATATATGTAGAAGATACATTCAGTAAAAAGTTTTCTAAGAATAAAAAGGACGTGCATAAGATGTACACATGCGTGCACTTTTGGATGAGATGACAAATTGCATATTTTAGATAAAATCACACTGGCTGTCAGTTGACCAGCCAGCGTATGTAATGGTTATCCCCCGGCTTCAGAAATAGCTCCGCAAAGGCCCCCAAGTGAAAGGACGACCCTGCTGGATCCCCAAAATAACTTATTAGATTGGAGTGTAGCGCACGGACAGCTGGAGCATGGAGAGCCTTGGTAGTGGAATAGCACTGTACTGGGGGGTACATAAGTTCCCTTATTTTAGGGTCTTGTCCTATGAAAAGATGTACAAGGAGCCAATCAGTTCATGTGCTAACAAGGAGCATGCTGATAGGAGGAGAAAGCTGAGAAAGAGGTGACCTTATTACTGTGCCGCTTCTCCTTTCAGTGTCCAGTAACAGACTGGGACAGACCCAGGACAACCTGGACGCAGAAGAAGTAGGTTTGAGGATATCTAGCAGCAGAAAAAAGAACTGTGGAAGCAATCTTTTAATTGAAGCTGAACATTGCAGAAAAATACTGTATATTTTTCTTTAATATGCTGTTTGATCTTGTATTATGGATGGAGTTATGGAGTTCTACTTCAAAGCATTTCCCAGTGAAAATCAAAAAAATTAATGACATTGAAGTAAACCTCCTGTGGGTGGGTGCAGCATGGTGTGGCGGCAATAACACACACACAGTCCAGGTGCAAATAGTGGAACTTGTATAGGTAAAGGCAAAACTGTTCACAACAAACCAGGTAGGAGGAGGCCCAGCCAGGAACACTCATGGATGCCAACAGTGTGTAGCGGAGCAGGTATCAGCCAAACTGTCAGCATCTGTCTGGAGGGAAATGCAGCCTGACCATTCCGAGCCCAATCAGGAAGATGTTCCAAGGAGATTGCGGAGCCCTAAGCTTTCCCTACTTGACTGCAACCTTTCATTGCTGCTAATACTGTCCCTGACAGATGGGTTACCTGTCCCTACCACTACCCACATGCAAATGTGTGCCAAACACAGGGATCAGGGTCTTAAATAGACTTTGCCATACACACCTAGGATGGCCTCGAGAGTCCCATGGGTGGCCAGCATCCAATCAGATCACTTCTGCAGTGACTCAGGAAACTATAGAGAAACCATGTTCCTCCTGACTTCCTCTCCCTCTGCACTACTACTGTGGTTGAGCGCAACCTGCAGTGGAGACAACAGACTGGACTGTTAGTTAAATTGGACAGAGTATAATTCCCAATCCCCATTAAATTAGTGGGTACGATGCCCAGTGGGTGTGGAGATGCGACTCGGTGTACATATTGCAGCATGTATGCATTCCTTGATCATCCAATCGAGGGCGATTACTGCTGTCCAAAATGTATGCACGTTGTTTTCCTGGAAGCCCAGGTTCTGAATCTAGGGAAGAAACTGTCAACACTGAGAAGACTCTCTATACCAAAGGAGATTTGGGATCGAACCCGGCAGGTATCGGCAGGGGCCAGCACAGAGGCGGGTGGAGATGAGTGGCAGGCACCAAAGCAGAGTAGATGGGTCACAGTCAGAAAGGGTAGAGGGGAAAGTGCCAGGGAGGCTGGTCCTGGGCTTGAACAGTATGCCCCGCTGAGTGACAATGGTGAAACCAGTCATGGACCAGCACTGCTGGAGCTGAATGACTCCCCTAGCTACCAGGGGAATAACTCCTCCAGTGAGGTCGGGAGTAAAGCCAAGGAAAAGGAAATACATATTTTAGTGGTAGGGGACTCATATCTTAGAAGGACAGAGAGGGCAATCTGTCACAAAGACCTGAAGTGGCAAACTGTATGTTGTCTACAGGGTGCTCGGGTTCGGCACATCACAGATCTGGTGGACAGATTACTGTGAGGGACTGGGGAAGACCCGGCTGTCATGGTGCACATTGGCACAAAATGACAAAGTCAAAGGAAGATGGAGTGTCCTAAAAAACGATTTTAGGGACTTAGAACTAGATTGAAGAAAAGGACCTCCAAGGTAGTATTCTCAGAAATACTGCCGGTACCTTGAGCCACACCAGAAAGGCAAAGGGAGTTTAGGGAAGTAAACAAGTGGCTCAGGAGCTGGTGTAGAAAGGAGGGGTTTGGGTTCCTGAGGAAATGGGCCGACTTCTCAGTTGGTTTCCAGCTCTATAGAAGGGACGGACTGCACCTAAATGAGGAGGGTGCAAATCTGCAGGGATTGAAGATGTGTCAGGTCACCTTGAGGCTAGGTGACAGATGCACTCCGTAGGAGTCGGAAGTGCACCACTAGGTAGTGGACCCTAGGACCGACTGCTGCTGAACCCTGGGAGGTTCAGGAAGCACTAACACAGATCCCACTGGGAGCTAGAGCATAGATTCCCCAGGGCGTGGAGTCTAAGAGCCAGCAGGTGTTCACCAGAGCCCCTAGTGGTGAGGATGGACTGAGCTGCAGTCTGGCTCCAGGTCGCGGCCCCCCAGGGTCTCACAGCTCACGCTCACGGTAGACTACAGGAGAAGAGGAAGGAGGCAGCAGGCTGGAAAAACAAGGAAAGTAAGGAATAAGCCAAATGTCAGGGCGACTAGGAGACAGGGAAAGTCGAGAACAGGCCAAAGTTGGTAACTGGAATCAGACGTAGGAAACACAGCAAGTACACACAAAAGCTAACACACAATGGTTGATCAGCATTGCTGGCTTGCAGTGCACAGGTTAATATAGGGTTCCCTGATAGGAGCTGGGGTGGAGCCATGCTAGAGGAGAGTATATAAAAGCAGTCAGGTGAGGGTCAGCTGGTCTCTAGAGATGAACACATGGAGACAGGTAAGCTGACAGACAAACTCTATTGCATAACCATGACAGGACCCACCCTTCTTATGAGGCCTCCCCCTCCCCTGCCTGGGCCCTGGTTTAAAGGGAAACTCCAGATGAAACCTCCTCAACAGACGAGGGGCAAAGATCTCAGATGCAGTGATCCAAGACCTCTCCTCAGGACCAAACCCTTCCCAATGTACGAGGTACTGAAGAATGCCTCTACGGCGCCGGGAATCCAGAACTTGACTAACCTCGTACTTAATATTATCCTCAGAGACCGAAACCGAGGTAGGGAGAGGACGAGAGGACTTATTGAGGGCTAAAGGCTTCTTAGGAATGGGTAAAGGCATAAGAAAACCATCAGGAGTCTGAGCAGGGTCCCCCAGACCCTTAAAGATGAGCTGGACATCCAGCACAGGATCATCAGACTGGGCAGAAGTCAGTGGATCCCTGAGACCAGGTTGGTTAGAAAGTGATGTGTCAAGCTGGATAGCTTCACTGGGCATAGGCTGAACTGGTGCAGAGGCCGATTGAACAGCATTGCCAGGTGCAGCGACCACCAGAATCGCATCACAGGGCGTAGCGACTGTGGAACTGGAGGACGAGTCAGCCTGGGTGTGCGTCCAAGGGGGTCCAGGAACAGGCAAAGGTAAACGACCATGCAAACTGGAGTGAATGATCGGCTCAAGTTCACAGGTGGGCTCCTCATCCAGAGTGCCACATGATCCAGAGAGTGCCTCAGCCTGACTATTGCAGGAGACATTCTAGGAATCTCTATATGCAGCGGGAAGAGCAGGAGATACTAGGATGGTGGCAACAGGAAGTTTCTCTTTTGGGGTAACCTTGAGTAGGCAGGAAGAGGAACAGGAGGAACCCCCAAGCCAGGATCCGTCCAGCAGTCCAGTCAACACATGGAGAATGGAACCGTAACCAAGGAAGACCTAATATGATAGGAGATGAAGCCTTAGGTAAGACAAGGAAGGATATCCACTCCTGGTGGAGTGTCCCTACCGACATCTTAACAGGGAGGGTCTGGAAGTGGATAGGGCCCCCTGGGAGAACAGTGCCATTAATCGCCAAGACCACCAATGGCGTTGAAAGGGGCAAAAGGGTAAGTCTCATGGAAGATGCAGTTTCCCAATCCATGAAATTGCCAGCGGCTCCGGAATCCAAATTTGCCGAGACCGAATGAGAGGAAGCGCCAACATGAAGGAACACAGAAAGAAGAAGACGAGAAGGTGATATTTCAGGGTCTAATACTCCACCTTCCAGATGTATTAGCCCCGAGCGTTTTTCCAGACGAAGAGAACAAGTGTCACGAAAATGACCTTTGGCCCCACAATAGAGGCACAGACCCATAGTTCTGCGTCTAGCGCGTTCTTCAGGAGACAACTTGGTCCAGCCTAGCTGCATAGGTTCCTCAGCGGGCAGGGGGTGCTCCTCGGATCGAAAAGAAGGGACTGGGGACTCAGGCTGCCTAAGGAACGGAGAGTGCTGGTGTCTTTTTTCCAGGGCCCTCTCCTGAAAGCGAATATTGATCTGGTTACACAAGGTGATGACACCGTCCGGATCAGCAGGAAGGGATCTTCCTGCTAATTCATCATTCACTCTATCAGAGAGGCCATTTAAAAAGGTTGCAACTAGGGGGGGCGTGGCCTGACGCAGCATGGAGTAGGACGTATAGACACAGAGCTCCGTCCACCACTCCTAATCCTCATTAATCCTGGACATCCTGCACTAACAAACAGGCTGGATTGTGTCCCCGGGACATCTGGAGCAGAACTATCCGGCTCCCGCGGAGAAAGAGCGCGTGACGGCCCGAACGGAGCGGCGATCTCCCGTCCGGCGGCACATTAAATTTAGACCGCGGCTTCGGCCTACCACCGGAGGTCGCGGCCATCTTGGTCCTCCTTGTCTGCGGCCCTGCCTGAAGCCTGCATCAATACACAGGTACCTGGATGCGGGATAACCCCCTGGGAGAACGGGACTGCACCCATCCCCCTGATTACTAACCCACATAATCATCAAAGGCCCAGGGAGAACGGCCTGGATTGCGGCCTAGACCTCTAGGCTATGACCGGCGGCCATTTTGGTACACCTACCTCCTCTGCCTGTATTGTAACACAGCCTACGGCCCTGCTCTTCCCCTCCAAATAGTACCTACTCGGCCCTCTGTGTCTCACAGGGCATAGCTCCAGTCTGCCAACATCTCTGAGAAAGGAGGGGTAATACCTCACACACTGACACAGCAAGATTAGCTCCTGTCCCCATTTCCTCAGATACCCTAACAGCTGGACATCATGTCGCCATCGAAGGCTCAGAAAACCGCCGCATCTAAACTAGATCAATACCGCCGACAAGACAGGGAGGAACAGGCAGAAAATGACGGCGACGCTGCACATGGTGAGGAGCGCACATCGGGAGACACAGAAAAGCTGCTGGAAGCAATAACCCTCTGCAGAACATCACTTGCCTCACAGATAGAAGAAGTCAAGGTAGATATATCCTTGATTAGACAAGACTTCCACAAACTCCGAGACCGTGTTAAAGAAACCGAAACCCGCATCAGTGACATGGAGGACACCATTCCCCCAATGAGAACGGAGGTGCACCACATGAAGCAGCAAATCCAACAACTATTCTCCAAGCAAGAAGACCTTGAGAACAGAAGCAGGAGATGTAACCTCCGCCTCATTGGTCTGCCGGAGGGGGCTGAGGGTAAGGACCCCACGCTTTTCCTGGAGCAATTGCTCATCAAGACCTACGGTAGAGAGGCCTTCTCCCCCATGCTGACAGTTGAAAGAGCCCACCGCATGCCCGCCAGACCGCCGCCACAAGGAGCCCCACCACGTACTTTTATAGCTAAAATGCTCAACTACAAGGATAGAGACGCTGCCCTGCGACTTGCAAGGGAAAGGGGCAACATCCCCCTAGGCAACGTAAAAATTGCGGTGTTCCCTGACTTTTCGGCGGAGGTGTAGCGACGCAGACAAAATTTCATGGAAGCAAAGCGCAAGCTTAGAAACCTCAACATGAAATATGCCATGCTGTTTCCAGCGCGTCTCCGAGTGGAACACGACGGCCGTGTTTCCTCTTTTGAAGATCCCGCTGAGCTGATGGCCTGGTTGGAACGCAGAAGCAACCTGGAGAAGGCGGATTAAAGTGTCTGTGAGTATGTAATCATACGTTAATCTTTCACATGCACACCCCTGAAATAGTTGCAACAACAACCCACTATCAATTTCCACTGAACACCTACCCCTATTTACTTCACCAGTTGTTACCGTTGTGAAGAATAGCCGAAGGGGTAGAGAGACACAGTGCCTACACAAATATCAACGTATACTCTCCTGTGTGGGCTTAGATCCAGTTTGTATCCTGCGGATCATTTCTGAGACACAATGCTGGAACTTTCCTGGGACAAATCCCTAAATGATCGAACTACACTCATTACTTTTACATTTCAATGGAGCTCTGGACTGCTGAAGTCCTACAGTCCACAAGCAGAGTGCAGCGTACTCTGCCCCCATACAAGTCTGGAACTGGCGGCCTAAGAAGAAAATACCACAACAGCACCAACCTTGATAATGTGCAAACTCCAGTTACACACTTGAGTGAAGAGAGGTTAGCCCTCTCTGTGTCTCTTCTTCCACGGAAGGAGAAGTTTAGAGGTGCGCAGACAATCATCCTACTTCAAGTACTTTACTTTCATTATTTTTTCTTTCAATATGCCGTCAGGGCCGAGACTGTACAGAAAGTTTTGTTATGGGTGAATGCTAGCATCAGTTGGGGAAAATGCAAAGCAGGGAGGGGGGAGGGGGGAGGGGAAACCTACAAGTTGAATTTCAATGTAAGTGTTTTAATGTTCAAGCGTACGGCGCTGACATACCATTTGTTTCACTGGTGTTCAGACGCTGCATGCAGTGAGTCACATCACATAACCAAAAAGAATATAACCATTTTTGCTTTTTTCCAATCAAGGAAAGAAGGGTGTAGATCGAAATCACAAAAACATATTCTATTACAACTCCCGTTTCTATATAAATATGTTACCTTTCAATATAGCGTCAAGTCTGGGTTCATAGGGAAAGCATTGTCATGCATACACACCGAGACCAATTGGAGAGAATACGCATCAGGGGAGGGGGAGGGGGAGGGGGAAACTAAAAAGCCAGATTCAACTACAAGTGCTCCGGTTAACCTGTGTGTGACAATGCCATACCCTACGTTTAACTGGTGCTCAACTGCTACCCATAGCATGTTATATTGCAGATGTATTAGGAGCCTGATACTTTCAGTTCTGTTTCTTCTAAGGAAAGGGAGCCTCAGGCTGAGTGCACAGAAGTCCGTCCCATTTCATTTATTGCCCTTTTATTATTTCTTCTTCTATCACACTATCAGATGCAAAAACATAAAGAAAAATCTGTTACTGATGCAGGCTAGCACTAACTGGGGTGGGGACGTTGCTGGGAGGGGGGAGCGGAAAAAAAAAAAAGGTTGCAACTAGGGCCTCATTATTCCAGTTTAATTCAGCTGTGAGGATACGGAACTGAAGAGCATACTGTCCCACAGAAGCGGACTCTTGACAGAGACGTAAAAGAGCGCTAGCCGCTGAGGAGACACAACACGGTTCCTCGAAGATATTCCGAAAAAGTTTCAAGAAATCAGACAGGCTAGAAACCACTGGATCATTCAGTTCCCACAGAGGGGCAGCCCAAGCTAGCGCCTCGCTGGACAGGAGGGATATAATATAGGCTACTTTCGCCCGATTGGACAGGAAGTTTTGGGGCTGAAGTTCAAAATGAATTGTGCACTGGCTAAGGAACCCCCTGCAAGCCTTGGAGTCCCCAGAGAAACGGGCCAGAGCTGGCAGTTGTAATGAATGTGTGGCTGCGACTGGTGAGATAGGTGCAGCAGCAGATAGCGGTTGAGGTTGTTGAACCGGGGGTCCTAATGAGGCCTGAACCTGTTCAAAACGGGATGCCAAATCCTGAAGGAATCGCATCACCTGGGTCTGATGCGATTCCTGGGTCTCAAGTCTGCGAACTAAGCCCTGCAACGGATCATCTGCGGGTAGCGGCACATCAGCCGGGTCCATGGCTGAACAAACTGTCAGGTCACCTTGAGGCTAGGTGACAGATGCACTCTGTAGGAGTTGGAAGTGCACCGCTAGGTAGTGGACCCTAGGACTGACTGCTGTGGATTGAACCCTAGGAGGTTCAGGAAGCAGGTCTACTGGATCACTAACACAGATTCCACTGGGAGCTAGAGCATAGATTCCCCAGGGCGCGGAGTCTAAGAGCCAGCAGGTGTTCACCAGAGCACAAAGATATTTGTTGCATTTCCAGCATGAACATCTCTTTGGCCTACCTGCCAGCATCTACATTTCAGAAGAACCGATCTTTATACCTAGAAGAAGAAAAATACAAGACATTAGACAACGTCATGCAAGCAAAGCAACAACTTTGGAAGCTTGCTGTGGGAAAGGTGACGGCGGGGAACACGGCAAAAACAGTTGTCTGGCCTGCTCTGTGCAAAACCATTACACAGAGGCAGAGCAGGTAAGTGTGTTTGTCATTATCGATTTTATTTTGTGTTTTTTATGAAGGTGAGATTTACAGTGTTATCACTTGCATTACAAATTTTTTTTTTAATGCAAGCAAGTGATAATAACACTGTAAAATATCACCTTCATCCAAAAAACAAAAAACAAAATCATTTACCGTATTTATGGGCGTATAACACGCACTTTTTTCCCCTTAAAATCAGGGGAAAATCGTGGGTGCGTGTTATACGCCGATACCCACTAATTGTGAGCTATCGGCGGCGATCGCCGCCGACATTCACATAGCGAGTAGTTTTAAATATGGCGCCGCGGAGTTCGGAGGGACTCGGCGGAGCTGAACGAGCGCCGCCGAAATCACAGAGCCGAGATACACATAGTTGAGTGTATTCGGCTCTTTCCAGCGCCGCTCACAGTCACGCCCAGTCCCGCCATTGGACCTGTGTTATGTCCATCATAGGGCGGGACTGGGCGGGACTGTGAGCGGCGCCGGAAAGAGCCGAATACACTCGACTATATGTATCTCGGCGGCGTTCGTTCAGTTCCGCCAGCGCCGAGCCCCTCCGAACTCCGCGGCGCCATATTTAATACACAAACTACTGTCGGCCGTGATCAAGCATGGACACTGGGGGCAAGGCTGCACTGACCACTGGGGGCAAAGCTGCACTGACAGGACTGCACTGGGGCAAAGCTGCACTGACAAGACTGCACTGGGGCAAAACTGCACTGGGGCAAAGCTGCACTGACAAGGCTGCACTGGGGCAAAGCTGCACTGGGGCAAAGCTGCACTGACAAGGCTGCACTGGGGCAAAGCTGCGCTGACAAGGCTGCACTGGGGCAAAGCTGCACTGACAAGGCTGCACTGACACTGAAAAGGCTGCAATGACACTAACAAGGCTGCAGATGAACTCTGATGAGGCTGCATTGACAAACTGCCCATCAATCCTGGCTTGGTACCAGGAACAACAGCAGGTGAGCAGACCGGAGACTGGATGCTGGACTGGAACCAGGAACAACAGCAGAATGAATCACTTCTGACAAGTTTTGCTGACACCAAGAGAAAAAAGGTGACGGGGAGGGAGCTCCAGCTGATTGAAAGCCTCAGCTCTGTTCCTGTGTGCCATGTGGAGGTGGATGTGTCGCTTCCCTCCAACCAACTATCAAAGTTCTCCTCACTGAACTCTGCAGAGTGTAACTTCAGCTCTCCGCCCCCTGTTGTCTGACAGCTGAGGCAAGTTTATAAATTCTGGACTTTGAACTGATGTAGAGAAAACTGCAGATAAACAGAGAGTGCCTTCCTTGAGACTGACACGCTGGAATCGCCTCCGGTCGGAAAGAGGATTCAGACGCCGCCATCCACCTGTCCCTACAGAGGGCTATATCTGCACGTTTATAAGACCTTGCTACTTAGGAGGTCCACCGTGTCCGGTATGGGTCCATCCTTATTGCCCCTTCAAGTCACCGGTTGCTGGGATTCCTCCTCATATCTTTCTTCACCTTTTTTCTTATCTATATGGGCTGTGTTCAAATGGACTGTGGATATGTGATTCCTCCCCTGATGATTGGTGTATCCTCACTGAGCACTCTATGAATGGACCTAATTCACTATCACTGCTTTATTTTTTCACCAGTCACTTATGAATTTTGGAATGATTTCAGCTATTATGGACTTAATTTGATTGATTTTTTTGGTACGAGATCACTGAATTTATATTTATTTGTGTTTGTCATGTTGTTATATTTGCTTTTATTATTTATTATTGGTAAACTGATATATTCACTTTAAATTGATTTAAGTATCTACCTTGTTACTAGCCATTAGATTGTGAGCGCACTTAGTATAATTCCTCCAAGAGAGAGAGAGACAATGTGGGACAAAACTAACTTAAGTATAACACAGGCCGTCCGCCATGTTAGGCAAGTGAGAGAGAGACAATGTGGGACACAAAACAAACTTAAGTATAACACAGGCCGGCCGCCATGTTTGGCAAGAGAGAGAGAGACAATGTGGGACAAAACTAACTTAAGTATAACACAGGCCGTCCACCATGTTAGGCAAGTGAGAGAGAGACAATGTGGGACAAAACTAACTTAAGTATAACACAGGCCGTCCGCCATGTTAGGCAAATGATGATGTAAGCTAGTAGTACTGTACAGCAATCACCGGACGCGGGACACATAAGAAGAAAGCAAGCAACAGTTAGAAATAGAGAAGAGCACTTACCGGCCGCCATGAGGGGGACATGGTGTAAGGAGGACGCTCGCCATGTGGGGCAGCCATGTAGCAGGAGCAGCAAAACACATGACATGAGGGAAACAGCACTCACCGCCGTGTGGAGAGGCTGCAACCTTATCTGGTTCCCAAGCTCCGCCCAAGCTGACGTCACTTCTGGTATCGGTTTCTGGTATCGGTGCATTTTCACGAGTACCGATACCCCCGAAAATGCCAAGTATCGGCACCGATACCGGTATTGGTATCGGTGCATCCCTAGTCAGATGGTAAGCGCACCAACTAGAAACAAAGCGTAACTAGACCTACTGATTACCAAAAATACAGACCTGATCACGGATGTGGAAATACGGGGCAATTTAGAAAACAGCAATAACAGGTCAATTAGTTTCAGTATAAATCACATAAATAGGAAACATGAGGGGAATACAAAGACACTTAATTTCAAAAGAGCCAGCTTCCCTAAACTATGATCCTTGCTAGAAGATACTAATTGGGATAAAATCTTAGGAACAAAGAACATGGAGGAAAAATGGGTATGCTTTAAGAGCATATTAAATAAGGACATTAGCCAGTGTATCCCAATGGGAAATAAATTTAAAAGAGCTAATAAAAGTCCTGGGTGGCTTAACTCCAACGTAAAAATGCATATAAAAGCAAAGGCGAAGGCCTTTCAAAAATACAAGGCTGAGGGTTCATCATCAGCATTTCAACTATACAAAGAATGCAACAAGAAATGTAAGGGTGAGATCAGGATGGCTAAAACAGAACACAAAATGCACATAGTGAAGGAGAGTAAAAAGAAATCCCAAGAAATTCTTTACATACATAAATAGTAAGAAAGGGAGGTCAGATCACATTGGTCCCATAAAGAATGATGAAAATTATCTGGTTACTGAGGATGGAGAGATGGCGAAGGTATTGAACTTATTCTTCATCTCAGTCTTCACGAGAGAATCGGGGGGGCTTCAGTAACCAAAACTGCAATGTTTATCCTCATGACACGTCACAGGAAGCACCCTCATGGCTAACAGAGGACAGAATTAGAAATAGACTTGAAAAATTTAAAACACTAATAACTCACTCATAGGTCCAGATGGCTTGCACCTGAGGGTCTTTAAGGAACTCAGTCAAGTAATTGCCAGACCATTGTTCCTAAGTTTTACAAACAGTCTACAGACTGGAATGGTACCAGCTTATTGGAGAAAAGCCAATGTAGCACCAATATTTAACCACTTGCTTACTGGACACTTAAACCCCCCTCCTGCCCAAACCAATTTTCAGCTTTCAGTGCTCTCACACTTTGAATGACAATTACTCAGTCATGCAACAGTGTACCCAAATGATTTTTTGTGTCCTTTTTCATACAAATAGAGCTTTCATTTGATGGTATTTGATCACCTCTGGGTTTTTTATTTTTTTGCGCTATAATTGAAAAAAGACCGAAAATTTTGAAAAAAAAGCATTTTTCTTTGTTTCTGTGATACAATTTTGCAAATTAGTAATTTTTCTTCATAAATGTTGGCCACAATTTATACTGCTACATATCTTTGGTAAAAAATAACCCAAATAAGTGGATATTCTAACTTTTTGACTACCTATTACACTTTTGAAGGCCCTGGAGCACCAGGACAATGGAAATGCCCACAAAATTATCCCATTTTGGAAAGCTAACACCCCAATGTATAATCTATGAGGTATAATGAGTCTTTTGAACGGTTCATTTTTTCCAGAAGTTTTTGGAAAATGTGGAAAAAAAATGAAAACGCATTTTTTTTTACACAAAGTTGTCCGTTTATAAGATATTTCCAACACATAGCATTTACATAGCAAAAATAACACACCAAAATATATTCTGCTACTCCTCCTGAGTATGACAATACTAAATGACTTTTACACAGCCTAGCCACATACAGAAGCCCAAAGCACCTTCAGGCGTTCTAGCACCATAAATTACACATCTCATTTCTCAACCACTTGTTACACTTTTGAAGGCTCTGGAGCACCAGGACAATGGAAAAGCCCAAATGGCCCCATTTTGGAAAGACAACACCCCAACGTATAATATATGAGGCATAATGAGTCTTTTAAACGGTTCATTTTTTTCCAGAAGTTTTTGAAAAATGTGGGAAAAAAATTAAAACGCTTTTTTTTTTTTTATACAAAGTTGCATAGGGGTTTATTTACTAAAAAAATTAAAACGCTTTTTTTTTTTTTATACAAAGTTGCATAGGGGTTTATTTACTAAAGGCAAATCCACTTCGCACCACAAGTGCAC
The DNA here is from genome assembly GCF_042186555.1 of Aquarana catesbeiana. Taxonomy (NCBI): domain Eukaryota; kingdom Metazoa; phylum Chordata; class Amphibia; order Anura; family Ranidae; genus Aquarana; species Aquarana catesbeiana. The sequence goes on from NC_133336.1 coordinate 126,846,248, forward strand.
TGCAAATGCACTTGGTAGTGCAGTCGCTGTAGTGCAAAGTGGATTTGTAGTGTAGTGCAAAGTGGATTTGCCTTTAGTAAATAAACCCCATATTTACATAGTTAGTCAGGGTGAAAAAAGACACAAGTCCATCTAGTTCAACCAAAAAAAAATATATATTAAATAAATAAATATCATACAATCCCATATACCCAATCCTATACCCACAGTTGATCCAGAGGAAGGCGAAAAACCCCAGAAAAGCAGGATCCAATTTGCTACAGCAGGGGAAAAATTTCCTTCCTGATCCCAGAGAGGCAATCAGATTTTCCCTGGATCAACTTTATCTATAAATGTTAGTACCCAGTTATATTATGTACATTTAGGAATGAATCCAGGCCTTTCTTAAAGCAATCTACTGAGCTGGCCAGAACCACTTCTGGAGGGAGTCTATTCCACATTTTCACAGCTCTTACTGTGAAGAAACCTTTCCGTATTTGGAGATGAAATCTCTTTTCCTCTAGACATAAAGAGTGCACCCTTGTCCTCAGTGTTGACCATAAAGTGAATAACTCAACACCAAGTTCACTATATGGACCCCTTATATATTTATACATGGTGATCATATCCCCCCTTAATCTCCTCTTCTCAAGAGTGAATAAGTTCAGTTCCTCTAATCTTTCCTCTTAGCTGAGCTCCTCCATGCCTCTTATCAGTTTTGTTGCCCTTCTCTGTTGTCAGTTTATAAGATATTTCCAACACATAGCAGTTACATAGCAAAAATAACACCCCAAAATACATTCTGCTACTCCTGATTATAACGATACCACATGTGTGAGACTTTTACACAGCCTGGCCACATACAGAGGCCCAACATTGAAGTTGCACCTTCAGGCGTTCTAGGAGCATAAATTATACATCTCATTTCTCAACCACCTATTACACTTTTGAAGGCCCCATTTTGGAAAGCTAACACCCCGACGTATAATCTATGAGGCATGATGAGTCTTTTGAACGGTTCATTTTTTTCCAGAAGTTTTTGAAAAATGTGGGAAAAAAAGGAAACCCATTTTTTCTTTTTACACAAAGTTGTCCGTTTATAAGATATTTCCAACACATAGCATTTACATGCAAAAATTACACCCCAAAATATATTCTGCTTCTCCTCCTGAGTATGGCGATACTAAATGACTTTTACACAGCCTGGCCACATACAGAGATCCAACATCCAAGGAATACCGTCAGGTGCTCCAGGGACACATAGCATGCACATACCAAGAATTACACCCCAAAATACATTATGCTGAGCAAAGGGTAAACAAAAGATTACCCGTGATTTTAGTAGCACAGTTGTCCACAGGAGAATAGCACTGGTCCAGGCAGCAGACAGGGACTTGGTCAGCAATGGCGAACACAATTGTCCGGGCAGCAGGCAGGGATACTGTCCATATACAGTCCAGGGTCAGTGCAGGCAGAAATATTGCCAGCAGTACCAAAAATATTGGTCCTGGTAGTAGGCAGAAACATGGTCCATGTGCCATGATCTGTGCAACAGGCAGAGGCATGATGGCAGTAAGTTTTACAGGCAGCAGGCAAAAGTAGGGCCTCGTTCAGGACAGAATGGGGACAGGGGTAGAGGCTTCTCCCACCCAAATCTCTTTGAAGCCTCCAAGTATCCAGACCCTAATCTAGGAATGAGGAAACAAAAAAATAGTTTTCTTCATCCAGAAAAACTATTCTGGAGCCCCTCACATATGTGAGACCCCTGTGTTGAATCCCACTGGTCCAGTAGCAGGGTACAAGATCAGTCCAAGAGGCAGGCAAAAAACATGGTCAAACAGTCCAAAGTCAGTTCCAGATCAGGCAGAGGTATGTACAGAATTGGTAGGCAGAAGCATTGTCGAATAACAGTCCAGGGTCAGTTCCAGATCAGGCAGAGGAATGTACAGAATCAGCAGGCAGAAGCATGGTCGAATAACAGTCCAGGGTCAGTTCCAGATCAGGCAGAGGTATGTACAGAATCGGCAGGCAGAAGCGTGGTCGAATAACAAGCCAGGGTCAGTTACAGAGCAAGCAGTGGCATAAGGGGTGTGAAGGTAAATGTCAGGAACTGGATAGACTTGTGTCTTTTTTTTCAACCTGACTAACTATGTAAGAACTGAGGATTACGTTTACCATACTTCACTAATAATTTACTGAAGTATGGTAACGGCGAAAACAGTCACCTATGCAGAGGCCTGGTTTGGAAGGACAATGGGGACAATAATAAGATGTGTCTCTTCTGACTCCTCCACTGGTACACACCTTACATTTTTTTTTACGTCTTTGGCCTGTTGGTTTGGGAGGGATTTTATCGGGAAAGTGGCGTTCGGAGAGTCGACTAAGAACATCTGATCGGATGCTTTCTGGTGGGCCATTCGGAAAAATATAAGGGCAGTGAAAATTTCCTCCTGGTAGCCAAGGAAGGGTTGGGGGTTTTGGGTGGAGTTGCAGTAAATTATATAGGCGTTGTATATGGCCAAATTAAAAAAATAAATTACTACTTTTTTATACCAATGGTATGTCCGTCTTGTGGCAAGGTATGGTTCGAGCATTTGGTCATTGAAGTAGACTCCCCCCATGTACAAATTGTATTCATGGACGCCTGTTGGCTTTTGGATGGGGCCATTCCTTCTGGGGATTTCCACAAAGGTATTATTGTGGATCGATGACAGCATGTAGACATCCCTTCAGTCCCTCCACTTCACTGCCAGAATCTTCTTGTTTCGCAGACTTGCCGTCTCTCCTCTTCTCAACTTCATATTGACAAGTCTTTGAGGAAAGCCCTTCCGGTGCCACATGCTGGCGTTAGATGGACACTGATTGATCGCACATATGTTCACTGATGAGACACCACAGATGGGCACTGATCGCACAGATGTGCACTAATGAGGTGGCACAGATGGGCACTGATTAATGGCAAAGATATGTATTGATGAGGTGGCACAAATGGGCACTGATGAGGTGGCACAGATGGGCACTGATGAGTTGGCACAGATGTACACTAATGAGGCGGCACAGATGTGCACTGATTGATTGCACAGATGTGAACTAATGAGGCAGCACAGATGGGCACTGATGAGGTGGCACAGATATGCACTAATGAGGTGGCACAGATGGACACTGATAAGGCGGCACAGATAGGCACTGATGAAGCAGCACAGATGTGCACTGATTGATTGCACAGATGTACACTAATGAGGCAGCACAGATGGGCACTGATGAGGTGGCACAGATATGCACTGATGAGGTGGCACAGATGGGCAATGATGAGGTGGCACAGATGGACACTGATTGTTCGCACAGATGTTCACTGATGAGGCGGCACAGATGTGCACTGATTGATTGCACAGATATGCACTGATGAGGTGGTACAGGTGGGCACTGATGAGGTGGCACAGATGTGCACTGATTGCACAGATATGCACTGATGAGGCGGCACAGATGGGCACTGATCACCGATGGCACTGATCACTGATGGCACAGGTGGGCACTAATTATTGATGGCACAGACTGACACTGATCCTAATTGGCACCGTGGCACTGTAGTACTGATTGGGCACTCTTTGGGCACTGTATGTTGATTTTCGTTCACTGTAAAACGTTCGAATCACTCACAGATTCAGCACAGATCCACTCTCTCCTCACACGCGGTTTCTGTGTGAGGGGGGAGGGCTGTCAATGAGAGATGATCTCATATGTTTACATTTGAGATCATCTCTCATTGGCCACGCCGATCTCGTAGTATTTGGCCGCTGTGATTGGCCATTTACAGCGATCTGTGATTAGCTGTGTCCAAGGCACACAGAGAGCACAGATTTTCCCTGATGCATGCTCGCGAGGGTGAGCGGGGAGCGAGGAAAGGGGAGGATGTCTATTGACGGCCTCCCGGCAATGTAGGTCCGCGCTGTAGCCATCATTCGGAACGGGAACTGGTTAAAAACGGGCCAAGATGCAACCCTGGGAATAGCATGGGAAGGACACATGAATGTGAGTGATACAATTGCTGCCGCCCCAAATGGGTCACAATACGGGAAAGTCTCCCCCAGTGGGGATTTTCCGCAGCAAAATTACAATCGTTAAAAATGAGTTTAGAAATGTTTTTTATTGAAAAAATAGCAACAAAACATAAACACATAAATTTTTAAAATATGAGCTCTGGTCAGAGATACAGTGGGGACAGAAAGTATTCAGACCCCCTTAAATTTTTCACTCTTTGTTATATTGCAGCCGTTTGTTAAAATCATTTAAAGCGGGGGTCCACCTATCTATCATTTTTTTTTTTTTTTAGTTCATTCACAAACTTTTCTTCTCAGCATTACATACTCACATATTGTGTGTAATATGTCCGCCTGTGTCAGATTTCATCGGAAAGAATAACTTATATTATTCACTGCAGGCGGTTTCCATCTTCATTTTCTTTTTTAATAAATCTGCAAAAATGTCAACAATTCTGTGTTTTTCTGTCATTATGGGGTGCTGTGTGTACATTAATGATGGAAAAAAATGAACTTAAATGATTTTAGCAAATGGCTGCAATATAACAAAGAGTGAAAAATGTAAGGGGGTCTGAATATTTTCCGTTCCCACTGTATGTACCACCATTCAATTTCTACAATTGTGTAACCATACAACAGTACTTATTATTTAGCCAAACATCTGGTATGCAAATTTCCAACTCGTTTCGTCATGCATGGTCAAAGTCTTCTTCTACAGCTTAGAGGATGTTGAAGTAGCCCCTGTCCTGCCCAAGGCAGCCATCTCATGCTCCCTCAAGGAGCAAGACGTGGTCCCCCGGGCAGAGCCAGACAAGAGCTACAACCAAGAGGAGTGGGCGCTGATTCAACAGTAGGATCCCAATCTCATGCAGTGCTTCCTCTCTCGGCAGTGCTAGCTGTAATCCTGTGAGTGTTGGAGACTGTCCAACACAGCCCAAGTGATCCTGAGACAGTGACATCATCTTGAGAGGCGGGACAGTGTGCTTTATCGTCAGGCTTGCATTCCAAACAGCGGGATATCCTACAGATTGTGGTCCCCCAGTTGCATATCCTCCAAGTCTGCAGAGTCCTACATACTTCTAGTGGAAACTTCAGAACTGACAGAACGGAGTCCTTGGTAAGGAGGTACTTCTTCTACCCCCGGCTGACAGATTGGCTTGCCAGGAGTGTGGAACTTGCTCTGCGCATAAAGCCCCTCCTAAAAGGACCATACCCATGATCATCACCAGCTCAGAGCCCTTAATGCTGGTCACCATGGACTTTTTAACAATCTCCAGCTCACCTTCAGGGTATCACTGTGCCCTAATTTTTGTTGACCACTTCACCAAATTTGTGGTGGTAGCCCCCACTAAGGACCATACAGCCCCCATAAAAATTGTTTAAATAGTGATCAATTGTTTTGGGAACATATACTCTCAGACCAGGGCCCGAACTTTGAGTCAGTGATTATGTCTGAGGTGTGCCACTTCAGTGGTATCTGGAAATTGCATACCACCCACAGGGTAATGAAGCTTGGGAAAAGTTCAACTGCACTCTACTGGGCATGCTATGGACTCTCGAACAAGCACACTGAGATAGATGGCACCAACATGTGGGGACCATGGTGTGGGCCTACAATAACACAGGGCTCTCCAGAGAACTTGACGCTCCGGACGTCTAGCACTTGGGTGCAGGAACGTTGGCATTGGTTACAGAAAACCAAGCAGGTGGTGTTGGGTAGACACAAGGGCTTAGCCTGAAGACTCTGCCCTAGAGGAACTGCCATTGCAACCGAGGTGCCGGGTATTGGTGAAAAATACCAAAGATTAAAGAGGCAGTAAACTGGAGCCTAAGCGGGAGCGTAACTCCCTATCGGGTTGAACAACAGCTCTTTCCTCTAACTCCAGTATATGACGTAGTCTCTGAGTGACCCAATCCCATTAACTGACATCTCCACCGCAACCTGCTGAGACCCTGTGTGCTAAGTGGTGACTGATCCACCAAACCAGTCAGAGACAGAGAAGTACTTGACTAGGTGGATGTCCCACCAGTGCAAGTAGGTCCTGTTGAATGGTACTTGCCTCCTCTCTTGCTTGAGCCTCCGACCCCTACAGACTCAGAAGTAGCAAGCCCCAGTACAGCGACTACAGACAGTCCAGCAACCCCTGCGAGCACAACAGACTGGCAAGACATGTCTGAGGAATCAGTCTTTGCCCCAGGTGAGGGGGTATGGAGGGCCTGGTCGACACCCAATCACCTGTGGCCCCGGAGTCACAACTAAAAGATGATTACTTGCGACACTGTTGTTCGCCTCCCTTTGCGGTCTAACTGTGGGGAGCTCCTTGCAAACTATCCCGATTATGTTGTTTGAACTTTTTCCTGTTGTGACTTTAACTATGTTCTTGCAGTTCTCACGTTGTTCTTTAGTGTGTTGCGATGCCAAGGACAGCATCTGTCAAAAAAAGGGGGGAGTGTAGGCAGGTGCAGTCTACTCTCTCCAATGAAGGTGAAGCTCAACCACAGCGGCATTGCAGAGGGAGGGGAAGTCCAGAGGAACATGGTTCCTCTATGGTTTCCTGGGTCATAGAGGAACATTCGGATTGGATGCTGCCACCCCATGTGACCCTGGTGACCATCTTGGGTCAGGCAGAGTCTATTTAAGACTCCCAGGCTTGGCGCACATTATGCATGCTGGTAGTATAGGGGCACGTCATCTGTCTGTCAGGGACAGTATTAGTGGTAGGGAGAGGTTCCAGACAAGTAGGGAAAAAGCAAGGACACGCTATCCTTCCTGGAAGCCTTCCTGTTTGGGCATAGACTGGCCAGGCCATATTCCATCCCTCAAGACAAATGCTGTCCTTGCATTTGAAACCTGCTGCTACACTTTTCACTGCAACATTCTGTGAGAGCGCCCGGTCGGGTAGTTGTGCTTGTTTGAACTTCAGTTACAATACAGTTCTGTTACTGCATCTGGACTCTGAGTGTTTAGTGCCACTGCACCATGCTGCATCTCCCCACAACCATAGTCATTCCTTAAATTTAGCATTTACTGATAATGCACTAATAGTCAAAATGTAAATGAGAAAACTGCAGAAAATAACATTGGTATGTGTCAAATAGAAGTCCAGGTTAGAACTAACTATGTTCCCACCTTCCAACTCCTATACTAACTACCCTGTAAAAGGAAGATTCATATACTTACCTATTCTCAGGGTGCTCCAGTCTGGTCATGTGATCTCTCCAGGGCAGCCATCAGAAATTGTGGGGCCATTTACATAGCTTTAGGACTGGGCCTCCCGAGCCTGACCACCAACATTCCCCAGGGTCCACCCACTGGCCATCTGACAGAATTATTATTATTATTATAATACAGGTTTTATATAGCGCCAACAGTTTGTGCAGTGCTTAGCAAAATAAAGGCAGACATTACAGTTATATTACAATTTGGTACAAGAGGAATCAGAGGGCCCTGCTTATTAGAGCCTACGATCTACAAAGGGAGGATCAATTGATACAAAAGGTAATAGTTGTGGGGAATGAGCTGATGGAGGAAGTAAAACAGTGTTAGTTAGAAGCAGGATAGGCTTCTTTAAAGACAAGGGTTTTCGGGGATTGTCTAAAGATGGATAGATTAGGTGACAGTCGGACAGATTCGGGTAGGGAGTCCCAAAGGATGGGAAAAGCTTCGGAGAAATCCTGGAGGCGAGCATGGGAGGAGGTGACAAGGGAGCTAGAGAGCAGAAGGTCTTGGGAGGACTGAAGAGAGCGGCTTTGTTAGTATTTTGGGACTAGGTTAGTGATGTAGCTAGGGGCAGAGTTATGGATGGCTCTGTAAACTATTGTTAGTACTTTGAATTTTATTCGTTGGGTGAGTGGAAGCCAGTGGAGGGATTGGCAGAGAGGGGTGGAGGACACTAAATGGTTAATAAGGTGAATGAGTCCTGCAGCGGCATTCATTATGGACTGAAGGGGGGATAGTCTATGTAAAGGTAATCCAATGAGGAGGGAGTTGCAGTAGTCGAGGCGAGAGATAACCAGGGAGTGAATTAGAAGCTTGGTGTTGTCATTAGTTAGCTCTATGTCCAATTGGATGGTGGGGCTTGAACCTGGACTTAGGGGTGGGGCCACATAATAACTGTAGTAAAAGTGTTGGAACGCATATGGCGGTGTCGCACATGCGCACTCCAGCGGGTAGCCAAATGTGATGGGTCGCCATATGTGACGCTACAGGGGCGTATTCTGAAAATGTTGCAGAGGCTAGGGTGGCATGATTTGGACAGGGATTGGATGTGGGCCTGAAAGGACAGTTCAGAGTCTAAGGTTACCACTAGCACCCTGGCATGTAGAGACGGTCTGATAGATGTGCCATTGATCTTGACAGAGAAGTCAGGGAAAGGGGCACGTGGGGGAGGAAATATTAAGAGTTCAGTTTTAAATAGATTCAGATTGAGGAAGTGGTTTGGCATCCAGGCTGATATGTCTGTTAGTAGATAAGTGATGCATGAGGAGATGGAGTGAGCTGAGGGGCAGAGAGATAGATTTGGGTGTCATCAGCATATAAATGGTAGTGGAAGCCATGGGAAGCTATCAGCTGACCAAGGGAGTACGTGTAGATCGGGAATAGTAGAGGTCCAAGGACAGAACGTTGGGGGACCCCAACGGTAAGAGAAGTTGGAAAGGAGAAAGTGGAGTTGTAAGAATCCACTGTAAATGGAGAGGAATACAATCTACAGCTTACCAATACTTAGATGTGGTGGCTGCATTCATTAAAAAAAAAAAAAAAAGCTTTTTATTTGCTGTTTTCACCTGGTGATCTGGTCAGTAACACACCTCCTGTATTAGAATGCCCCCACTCTGGATGAAGGGTCAAAAGAGACACCTTTAGACAGCAGTCTGAGGGGCAGGGAGGTGTTAGATGTACTAGCAGCTTTAGCTAAACTAAACAAATTGTAGCCATTCTCCAGCTCACACTTTATAATCAGTTACAGCAAAAAAGTTTTCCTTTTGGGATAAAGGTGTTTTATGAATAAATAGAAACTGATCATTGTAAGCTCCTTTGCCAGTGTTAAATGGAGGAAGAGGGCAGAGAGAGAGAGGGCAGGTGGAGCAAGAGAGGGGGGACAGAGAGAGAGGCGGAGAGAGAGAGGGGGCAGAGAGAGAAGGGTGGAGAGAGAGAGCGCAGGGAGAGAGAGGGGTGGAGACAGAGCGCAGGGAGAGAGAGGGGTGCAGAGAGAGAGGGGTGCAGAGAGAGAGGGGGGGGAGAGAAGGGGGTGGAGAGAGAGCAGGGAGAAAGAGGGGTCAGGGAGAGAGAGGAGGGTCAGGGAAAGAGGGGGGATCAGAGAGAAAGAGGGGGCAGGGAGAGAGGGGGATCAGAGAGAAAAAGGGGGCAGGGAGAGAGAGGAGGGTCAGGAAGAAAGGGGGGCTCAGGTAGAAATAAGGGGGATCAGGGAGAAGGGGGGGGGCAGGGAGAAAGAGGGGGCAGGGTCTGGTCACAGTGCTCTCATGTGGATGGTCCCGAGGGGCTCTCAGTCAGCAGCTTCTCTAAAGGTGGCTGTCGGCTCCTTAATCTTCCCGCCCCCACATCCCCTTCACAGATGCAGCAGCACACGAGCAGGGAGAGAGGGGCGAGAGAGGGGATGTCTGGCTTGCTGCTCAGGCATGCTGGAGGGGACGAAGCAGCATGGGAATCTCCTCCTTCCAGGACAGCTGCACCTCCCGAGCTGCCTGTCACTGCACACTGAGCTCAAGGATGGAGCGACTCAGCGGCCATAAAAGGAGGGGGGAGGAGAGGAGCAGGTGGACTGAACCACTGGTTGTCTGGGGGGGGGGGGCGAACACGTGTTTCTGTGCCTGTCGAGTTCACCAACTGACACTCCCTCCCAGCATGCTATGCCACTGGCAGAGAGTCAGGAGCCAGTGCAGCGGCAGCACCAACGGGAGTCGGGACTACTGTAGGGGGAGGAAAAGATCAAAGAGGAGGTGCCAACTTGGGGCCCGGTGTCCTAAAGAGACCAGCCCCCAGGACGTCGGGCCCCTCAGGACGCGCGGGCCCGTTACACTTGTATGGGCTGTACCCCCCTAATGGCGGCCCTGGATCTCTCCAGCAGACCGCTTCAGGGGAGAGGAAAGAGCATCGATAAAGGATGAAATGCCTGGGCAGTGAAAACATTAATAGGCTTATTATGAGGCATCCGTTATTGGCTGTCCCTCCTCTCCCCTGAAGCTTACCGCTGGGAGTCAATCACATGACCAGATCAGAGTGTCCTTCGAAGGGGGATGGGAGCCGTTGTTAGCTTAGTTAGTAATCTATGTACATTTAAAGGATTCTAACAAACTTTGTTGCAGATTCCTACCTGTTGTTATTCTGAAGAAATCCCTGTTTGTTCCTCTGTGCCCCATGTGCTGAGTGGGTCTAACGGGAGTTGTTTCATAATTATCAGCTGTGGCACCTCTGACGAGGAAAGCTGCTGGGCCTGCATCTCTTTAGACGTGATTTCCTATTGAAATTATGTCACAAAAAATTACATTTTTGTTACGGGGACGCCTGAAATCTGACTTGTATCTTAGTGTAGACTTCTGGGGAAAACCAGTGAGCCAGTCACACAAGCAGGAAATTATGTTTCGGGGGGGGGGGGATTCCAGGTAGCCATATTGCATTTTCAGAAAATTACAGAGCTGCAGATTGAAGAGGAAAGGTCATTTTTAATAACATTCAATTACAATATGACTTGTGTTGCTGTTGTATACGCTGTATTATTTTTTCTTTATTTGGTATTTTTTTTCCCCCACAAAAGTGGAGTTACCCTTTTAAGTGTTAAGTTTCTAACTTGAGTTTTCTTTTGGAAAGCAATTAAAATGGTATATTTAGTTCTGCTAATTACTGCTAAGCTATGATTTAAAAAATGTAGGCTTCTTAATTAAAGTGTTGAAGTACTGTATTTTTACTTTGGTTTTGTACTCACTCGTGCATATAATCACATTACATTACGATCTGACCATACAATCTTTGTAAGATCAAATTTACCAAAACTATGTAATATGAGGACCTACCTAAGCTATCAAATCGATTTGTAACCAATCAGGCAGGTCCTTGTACTAAATGTTGTTGGTAGATCTAATGGATATTGTACAGATTGTAATGTATGATGTGATCTCTGAAGTTAATTATATTTTCTTGCTACAATTCATCAGATTTAAACTTGCACAGATCACAAACAAAATGTCAGTTGCTGAATTCCAGGCAAATATCTAAATACAAAGCTGTAACACATAAGGCAGCTGTTTACTTGACAAAGGACTTCAGTTTCTGTCCACCCAGTCCTGATATTTATACAGCTCTGCCAAACATTACCACCAGGCTGGTGACCTGACTTTTCACTACTGCAGTTAAGCAATACAGCCTGGACAACTCCATTCCCACTGCTGATTAGACAGTGAAGAAGGATCGAGCCAGTAATTAGGTCTTCTCGTTGCTCACATTGCTCTCTCCAGTAATTGTTTTCCTTGTCAGCACATTTCATGCAGCACACCTGATTGACTCCTAGGGGTTTAATTATCTTGAAATGTCCTTTGGTCTATATGTGATTATATAGACCACCCATTCCAGCAGTATTATAAAAGTTGTTGATATTTCCAAATGTGCATATACATGAAATGTGTCCACCTCTGTTTGATCCAGGCACTCTGCATGCAAGTACACTTATTATTTTGACTCCTAGGGGTTGATTTACTAAAACTGGAGAGTGCAAAATCTGGTGCAGCTCTGCATGGTAGCCAATCAGCTTCTAACTTCTGCTTGTTCAATTAAGCTTTGACCAAAAAAAACTGAAAGCTGATTCCTGGTTTCTGTGCACAGCTGCACCTGGTTTTGCACTCTCCAATTTTAGTAAATCAACCCCCAAGTGTTTTAGTGCTGCCCATACTCATTTATCAGCTGGATTCCTCTTGCTATCCTATCAAACAATGCATGTGCTTAGAGGCTGTTGTAAACTTCATATTGCCTCCTCCCTCAATTAACAGGTCTCTAGCAATGTCTAGATCACAACTGTGAAACTCCCATTAAAATCCACTTTACCTACTTTTTCTTTCCCTTTCTTCATACTTCTCAGGGCCGATCCTGGGCAGGTGCACCGCGCCCAGGCGCCATGAGCTGAGGTGGGGGAGGGGGCGCCAAAGCTCAAGTGGCAGTGGCGTACCAACCAGGGGCATTTCGCCTTGGGTGCCACACATTGGGGGGGTGCCATCCCGGTGCGCCCCTGACAGAGACCTCCCCTCCCTCTTCCTCTCATTCTGTGTGTCATGCAGAATGGCACTCTTCCACTGTGTCACAAAGCTTGGATCTGAAATGTTCAGCAGCCGCTGTAACAAAGTTCTGCCTCCTAGACCGGCTCCTGTGATAGACGGCACACTGATCCAGTGCCAGGTAATTGAATCAGTGTGATGTGTATCATAGGAACTGGTCTAGGACTCAGTACTTTGTTACAGCTGCCGCCCAGGCAATTCAAATCCAAGCTCTGTGACACAGCGGGAGATCGCCGCTTTGTGTGATCAAGGCACTGCTAGGCTGCATTTGATGGGCTCTGATCAGGCTGTATTTGATGGGTGCTGATCAGGCTGTATTTGATGGGTGCTGATGAGACTGCATTTGATGGGAGCTGATGAGGCTGCATTTGATGGCCACCCATAAGATGACCATGCCCATGTGGGGGTGCCAGAAATATTTCTGCACCCAGACGTCTGTTACCCTAGGATTAGCCTTGATCCTTCTTACCCCATTGAGTGGAATGATTTTTTTTTTCAAATGGATATTCTTAATCAATAAAAAACAGCCAGTTGGGAAAAGAGGAGTAATGTCATTGTATCCAGACAGTGATGGAAATGCTGGATCCAAAGTAAGTTTACTTTTGCAGTGCTGAATGGAAAAGTGGAGTGCAGTGGCTTGGGTCTCTGAGAGGTACAGTTTTAGGAGAGCAGGAGTGCCACATCAAGGGCTGAGAATCAGATTAATTTTTTTTTTTTAGTCATATTATTTACAAAACACACCAATTGTGGTGCTAATCAGTCAGTTCCTAATCAGTACTCAGTTTACTGGTAAAAATTTTACTGAAGTGATGTTGAATTCAAATGGGTTAAAAGGTTCAAGAACGGGTTCAAAGGCATCTAAATTTGTGGGCTTAAGAAAAGGGGCTTTCCATAGCCAGAGGTGCTTTTTATTGCCCTCTAAGGTAGATCTGCATAGCCCCATTTTCACTTATACTATATGTAAGCCTAATTACTAAAATGTCATATACACTATGTTTGAACATACAGTATTAATATAATTTTAAAAATTGTTTTCAACGGTCATTAAAAAAATACCTGCTTAGCCTACCATCAGTGTGCTTGTTAAGGTACGGTACCTATCTGTTTACAGTGGAAATGCTGTGCTCCTGTATTGTCACATAATACATTTAATAACAGTACAAAAAAAATACTGAAAAAATACCCCAACTGCTCACCCATAAACATGACAACGTGATAAAAAAAATCAAGCTATCCAGATCCCAGGCACATGCACAGAACACCCCTTTTCCAGAGGGACGCACTCACTGCGCCACCTGAAGTACTTGCCAGGTGCTGAGTCTAAGTGCATAAGCCCCATTACCTGGCTTTAATGCAGCTAGTGATCAACTCCCAATTTCTGGCGTGTCATTCCCTACAACAGTGGAGGCAGTCTGGCAGCATGATGGAAAGGAGCAGAGGAACCCAGATGTGATGATTTCATATGTTAACACGTTTCGCCCACCCTGTGATGAAGTCCATGGCATAGGGTGGGCAAAACACGTCGACGTCATCACACATCAGGCTTTGTATGGCCAGCCTATACTGTATATAATAATGTGAAAAAAATAATACAGAAACCAGAATAGAGTTGTGGATATTCATTCAGACATATTTCTAATTCCTTGTTTTCTATTGCAGATTCGCTCACACCCTAGTTTCTCGGAGCTATGTGAACGTAATAACAATAAGGAATGTTGTCCCAGTTGGTCACTTGGGAACTACATATCAGTTCTGTACAATCGGTCTTCTTGCATGGAAATCACGCAGAGTGACATCTTCCACACACTGGTTCTACTTCGTTCCTGTGCTCCAGACTACCACCGTGGTGCTCTTACTCCGATGTGTATAGGATCAAGATCGGAGAGGGAGAAGCATTCCCAATGTGCCAAAGTGCCTGAAAAGTGTACACGATCTGCTGCGGTATATCAACTGCTTCATTTTCTAGTTGATAAAGACTTTTTGAGCCCCCAGACCACAGACTATCAAGTCCCATCTCTGAAGTACAGCTTGCTGTTTTTACCAGCTAAGAAAGGGCCAGAAATGATGAATATTTATGTGGACAATTTGCAGTCGTATGAGCTTTTTGATAATTACACGGCTATCACTGGAATGGACTTGGGGTTAAAGCAAAATCTTTTTCACCACTATCTTGTATTGGATACTGTGTATCCAGTCCTAGGGATATTAGCTATTTTTCTAAGTATGTCTTTTTATCTACGTTCTTTTTTTATTACTTTTATGGTTATGTTGTCAGTTATTGGTTCACTGATGATTTCATTCTTTTTGTACAAGCTGGTCTTTAGAATAACTTTCTTTCCTTTCGTTAACTTGATAGCAGTTATCATCCTCAGCAGTATTTGTGCCAACCATACCTTTGTGTTCTTTGACCTATGGAACCTCAGCAAAATACAACACTCTGCAGCTGGCATGCTGCAGTGGGTGAAACAAACTATGCATCATTTTGGTTATCTTATGTTAGTATCTTGTTTGACTACTGGAGTTGCTTTCTATGGCAGTTACTTGAGCAGCATTACCTCTGTTCGATGCTTTTCTATATACATGGGAACCTCAGTATTAGTCAACATGGCATTTATGATAACCTGGCTGCCTGCTACCATGGTAGTATATGAGAGGTATATTAAGGTCAACTGTACCTATAAATCAGAAGATTACTGGAACAGCAATGGCCATAAAAAGTTATTTCTGTCTCTTTACCAAAAGTTAGGTGGTTTACAAAGTACTTTGTCTGAAACATCAAAGCTCCTCTTTGAGAAGCTCCTACCTTGCGGGGTGATAAAGTTCCGTTACATTTGGATCTGTTGGTTTGCTGCTCTTGCAGCAGGTGGTGCTTATATTGCCTGTATAAGTCCCAAACTAAAACTGCCATCTTCAGATCTTTCATCAGTTCAGTTGTTTCGGTTGAGTCACCCCTTTGAAAGATATGATGCTGAATACTGTCACCTGTTCATGTTTGAACATCAGGAATACGGAGAAGGGCAACATATGCCAATTAGACTTATATGGGGCATTAAACCTGTGGACAATGGAGACCACCTCAATCCTAAAGTAAATGGAACACTTGTAGCAGATGCTACATTTACTATCCGCAATGCTGATGACCAGAGATGGCTTCTTGAACTTTGTAACAAAGTAAGAAACCAAAGTTTTTATTACTCTGATCAGGAGAAAAAGCCAAACATTTGCTTCATGGAAGATTTTCACCGTTGGATGGAAAGTCGGCAATGTTCACAGAGTGACCAAAACCACAATCTATGCTGTAATCAATTTTCATTTCCTTATGCAAGTGATTTGCTTCTCCACTGCATAAAAATGATGGTTAGAGAACAAGGAGGAGATGGACCTGAGTCTTATGATATTGGCCCCAGATTTAATGCCGATGGAAACCTGACTGCCTTGGTTTTGGAATTTCAAACTACATATCACTATAGCTTCAATTACAGCAAGACCAAGACTTTTTATAATACTTTGAACCAATGGCTAACCAATGAAATAAAGAATGCACCACCAGGTCTTCAAAATGGTTGGTTTACTAGCAAACTTTCTCTTTTTAACCTCCAGCATACACTAAGTACCGAGATCATGATGATAACTGGTTTCTCCATTGCAATTTCATTTGTAGTTCTGCTGCTAACCACTTGGAATGTCTTACTCAGCTTATTTTCAGTTGCCTCCATTGGAGGCTCAGTTCTGGTTACAGTTGGTCTCCTGGTTCTATTGGAATGGCAGTTAAATGTTGTGGAATCTTTATTTGTGTCAGCTGCAGTGGGCCTCTCTGTTGACTTCACGGTAAATTACTGCATTTCATATCATCTGTGCCCGCATTCTGACCGTCTCAGCCGCGTGGCATTTTCCCTCAAACAATTGAGTTGCGCCACTGCAATGGGAGCCTCTACTATGTTTTCTGCAGGAGTAATAATGTTGCCGGCAACTGTATTGGCATATAGAAAACTTGGTATATTTATCATGATGATTAAATGCATCAGCTGTGGCTTTGCCAGCTTTTTTTTCCAGTCTATATGCTGTTTTTTTGGCCCTGAGAAAAACTGTGGACAGATATTGTGGCCTTGTGCCAACATAATAAAAGAATATCCAGATAACTCAAAGCCAAATGGCACATTTACATGCAGTGGAAATGAAAAACAGAACAGACTAAGAAAAGTTCCAGAAAGCAACACAGAAAACGAACAATATGAGCTACAGCCTTTAGCCAGACACCTTAGTGACAGTTTTGACAACAGCACTACCACTAGTAGGCTTTCCAAACGACCTTCTATTTTGTCTGAGGACATGCAATTATCAGACAACAAGTGTGCTAGAACAGGAGCACAGCATATTCAAGCTGAAGCCCAAGAAATCCGTGATAACACTACCAGCCACAAAGTTTTTAGCCATTGCTCTGCTCTGCAGACTTCGTCTCCCTACAGAAATTTAGCAACTGAGATTGAGAAGCCAGAAGAATCCTGTAGACAATGCATTTGTCAGAGAATGAACAGTAAGACATGGAATGGATCTGTGGTGGACCATGTTCATGTACACAACACACAGGCTCAATCCAACAGCTTGAAAAGCCCTAAAGATGACAGTCCAATCCATTATTCTCCAGAAAAGAGCATTCGTATGTATGAATATTCTAGATGCCTCTGCTCTATAGGTAGCTCGTTTGATGCTCTTGACTCAAATGAAACATGTCTAAGTGATATTGATCAAAGCACTAAGTTGGAGTCAGCAAGATGCTCACCAGATTTTCTTGATGTTCCTGATTCCCCCTATCATGATGAGAGGGGCAATTTAAATGGGAAAAGAGAAACTCTAAGACTGGCTTTAAGGGAAACTGTTTTTGATCCACCGACATCTAGCAAGCAGACTAATATGTTATGGAAAATACAGTCAAATCAAGATGATGATCACCCTGTTGTTCTCCCAAACAGCAAACCAGACATGCCAGACATTTGGATTAGGAGATCGAGTGAACACAGTTCTGGCTATATCAGCTGAAATATCTTTATTTCACAAAAGAACTGCAAAATAGTTTCTTAATTTCCATTGTCTCATTTGAATTGTGAATTATGGTTTGTGTCGGAAACCCATGTGATGTGTTCAAAAGGACCACCTAATTTTATTTTTCTCAGTGTGTGCTAGCTGGTTTGGCAGGTCTTTCATATTGAAGTTAAAGAGTAACTCATCAACACTAAAAATGGGTTAATAATGCACATACCAATCATTTAGATCACTGACTCTAATGCCCTGTACACACGGTCGGATTTTCCAACGGAAAAAGTGCGATCGGATTTTGTTGCTGGAAATTCCGATTGTGTGTGGGCTCCATCAGACTTTTTCCGTCGGAGTTTCCAACACACAAAGTTTGAGAGCAGGCTATAAAATTTTCCGCCAACAAAATCCGATCAGTTAAATTCGGATCGTGTGTACACAAATGCGACGCACATAGTGCCACGCATGCTCACAATACATTAAGAGACGAAAGCTATTGGCTACTGCCCCGTTTATAGTCCCGACGTACGTGTTTTACGTCACCGCATTCAGAACGATTGGATTTTTCTGACAACTTTGTGCGACCGTGTGTATGCAAGACAAGTTTGAGCCAACATCCGTCGGAAAAAAATCTATGGATTTTGTTATCGGAATATCCGATCAATGTCCGATCGTGTGTACAGGGCATTAAGCTTAATCTGTCCTTTACAACTGTTAAAACAGCTCATTCTGATTCTTGCAATGTTGTTTGGTGGCAAAAGTAGGGAGTCCAGCAGCAGACATTTCAATTGATAGACTTTCCTCACTGTCTTCATTATTAATGTTGCTGATTATGCCTTTGGTCCATGGGTAATTTGGCCAAACAGGTCAAAACATTTGGGATTTTGAAGATATCAAATCCAAACCACTTTGAAGTAAATTAGGAAAAATTCTAGTGTTTATTTCTGACCTCTGGAGGGGAACTACTGCAGCCAAATGCAATATAAGGGCATGAAGCATCCACCACATGTCTGAGGAATTTGCTGCTGTTTAAAAAAAAAAGAAAAAGAAAAATTTGTGTACAACATGGAAAAGATACAAAACCTTAAATTGACATCTTCGTGGGGTCCTTTAATGCACATGATGTTACAGAATCACTAAGGACTTGTTTACAGTTTCAGTTGGGGCGGTAAAAATAAGTGGTTGAGATGCATTTTTACTGGCCCCCTAAGCTGCAAAGGCATTCAAACGGGAATGTACACATGCCGCAACAAAAATGAACCCACCTGTTGCATTCAGCTGCAGTACCTGTGCCAAATACAACCCATTCACGTGAGTGCAGCCACTCTACAACAGCATGTAATGCATGCAGTTGTGGCTAGGTGGTGTGCCATTTACAGGATCAAAACAGGCGGTGAGGAGACCTTCTTATGCCTGTCAAACACTTCTGAAAAGCAATCCATTCGGGACAGCATTGTGTAAACCTAGCTTCAGAGTCATTTCTAAGACTCCTAACGGTGACATTGCACATTGTGCAAACTTGGCAACCTTTTTTTAAAATACCTTTGTGCACAACATCAGCAATACTATGGTTGGACTGGATGGACTTGTGTCTTTTTTCAACCTGACTAACTATGTAACTATGTAAAATATTTTTTAAACAAATTTAGCTTAGTGTGTGTCTTAATTTTGTAAGTACAGTATATGCTCCATCACAGACATACATCTGAATGCATCACCTAATCAGTTGAAGTTACCAGGGGGTGTGGAAGGCAAGAGAAGTCCAAGCCAGGTTAATTTTGATAAAATTCAGGTGGCCACCATTGCCTGTGGACAGGTGAATGAATCTGCCAGTCACCACCCCTCCAGCTCTGCACACTTTCTGTTAAGACACTTGTAGTAAGGCAGGCCAGCACCCCTAGCGCATGGCCTGCAAGCTCCTGCTACTGATCCATCTTATAGGATGGATGTTGCTGGTATTCGTACTGGAGCCAACATACTTGTTTACCACATTGGACAAGCCATGCCTGTGAGAGCTACATAGAGCCAGGCAAGAAAATTTGCAATGCCACTCTTAGATTTCATGTGCGGATTGTGGTTCTGCTGTTTTTGCCTGCTCATTCGCCTTGGCAAGCAGAGCTAAGACGGATAGCAGAGGCTGCCATTGGGAAAGGCTTTGTGCAAGCACATTAGAAGAACCTCTTCATAGTGACACAGAGCATGGCAGAAGCAGATGGGGGGGTCTTCCCCAAAATGAGGCTTCAGCTCTGGGCAGAAGGACCTTGAATTTGGTGGAACCCCCCAGGAATGAGTGCTACCTGGAGCCAAGTCCCCCTGCTGTGGGTTGGCTGCTGAAGAGGCTCAAAGCATTATGGAGTAGCCTGTTGCATTTTATGACAAACATTGCAGTAGTTCGGTTCAAACGTTCCTAAATCAAATATGCAATATTAAGGGAGAATTTCACCCTTACCCAAACATGAACATCAGCACTGTAATTCACACATGACCACATGCACAATACTACATTTTCAGTGTTGGTTGGAGTTATCTTTAAAATATCTGAGGCTATATATACAGTGGGAACGGAAAGTATTCAGACCCCCTTAAATTTTTCACTCTTTGTTATATTGCAGCCATTTGCTAAAATCATTTAAGTTCATTTTTTTCCTCATTAATATACACACAGCACCCCATATTGACAGAAAACACAGAATTGTTGACATTTTTGCAGATTTATTAAAGAGGAGTTCCACCCAGGGGGTCGGGTAAAAAAAAAAAAAAAATTAAAAGTCAGCAGCTACAAATACTGCAGCTGCTGACTTTTAATTGGACACTTACCTGTCCCTGGGTCCAGCGATGCGGAGGATCGAAGCCACGCTCGTCTCCCCCTCCGTTCAGCGGCGCCGGCATTGCAACTGTGGGCACCGGGCTGTGGCTTCACAGCCTGGCACCCACTGCGCATGCGCGAGCGGCGCCGCGCGCCGTGATTGGCCGCTCAGTCACCTGGGACCTGTAATGGGTCCCAGATGATTGACAGCGGCGAGGGAGCAGAGCGGAGCCCTTCTTGTGCTGAGGGGGAAGTGATGTCACCAGCCCAGGCACTGGAAGGGGCAGACTACGAGGGACCCCCTAGCAACAGGCATTTAGAGGTAAGTTAAAAAAAAATATATCCAAATGTTATTTTGGGGGTTTTTTTAGGATTTTTCACGTATTTTTGTTTTTTTGGGTGGAACCCCACTTTAAGAAAGAAAAACTGAAATATCACATGGTCCTAAGTATTCAGACCCTTTGCTGTGACATTCATATATTTAACTCAGGTGCTGTCCATTTCTTCTGATCATCCTTGAGATGGTTCTACACCTTCATTTGAATCCAGCTGTGTTTGATTATACTGATTGGACTTGATTAGGAAAGCCACACACCTGTCTATATAAGACCTTACAGCTCACAGTGCATGTCAGAGTAAATGAGAATCATGAGGTCAAAGGAACTGCCTGAAGAGCTCAGAGACAGAAGGCACAGATCTGGCCAAGGTTACAAAAAAAATTCTGCTGCACTTAAGGTTCCTAAGAGCACAGTGGCCTCCATAATCCTTAAATGGAAGACGTTTGGGATGACCAGAACCCTTCCTAGAGCTGGCCGATCACTGTGGCTGAGCTCCATAGATGCAGTCGGGAGATGGGAGAAAGTTGCAGAAAGAAAACGGAGCTATCGGGGGAGAAGAGCCTTGGTGAGAGAGGTAAAGAAGAACCCAAAGATCACTGTGGCTGAGCTCCATAGATGCAGTCGGGAGATGGGAGAAAGTTGCAGAAAGTCAACCATCACTGCAGCCCTCCACCAGTCGGGGCTTTATGGCAGAGTGGCCCGACAGAAACCTCTCCTCAGTGCAAGACACATGAAAGCCCGCATGGAGTTTGCTAGAAAAACACCTGAAGGACTCCAAGATGGTGAGAAATAAGATTCTCTGGTCTGATGAGACCAAGATAGAACTTTTTGGCCTTAATTCTAAGTGGTATGTGTGGAGAAAACCAGACACTGCTCATCACCTGTCTAATACAGTCCCAACAGTGAAGCATGGTGGTGACAGCATCATGCTGTGGGGGTGTTTTTCAGCTGCAGGGACAGGACAAATGGTTGCAATCAAGGGAAAGATGAATGCGGACAAGTACAAGGATATCCTGGACAAAAACCTTCTCCAGAGTGCTCATGATCAGACTGGGCCGAAGGTTTACCTTCCAACAAGACAATGACCCTAAGCACACAGCTAAAATAACGAAGGAGTGGCTTAACAACTTCGTGACTGTTCTTGAATGGCCCAGCCAGAGCCCTGACTTAAACCCAATTGAGCATCTCTGGAGAGACCTAAAAATGGCTGTCCACCAACGTTTACCATCCAACCTGACAGAACTGGAGAGGATCTGCAAGGAGGAATGCCAGAGGATCCCCAAATCCAGGTGTGAAAAAATTGTTGCATCTTTCCCAAAAAGGCTCATGGCTGTATTAGATCAAAAGGGTGTTTCTACTAAATACTGAGCAAAGGGTCTGAATACTTAGGACCATGTGATATTTCAATTTTTCTTCTTTTAATAAATCTGCAAAAATGTCAACAATTCTGTGTTTTTCTGTCAATATGGGGTGCTGTGTGTACATTAATGAGGAAAAAAATGAACTTAAATGATATATATATATATATATATATATATATATATATATATATATATATATATATAGTATCTCACAAAAGTGAGTACACCCTCACATTTTGAAAATATTTTATTATATCTTTTCATGTGACAACACTGAAGAAATTACACTTTGCTATAATGTAAAGTAGTGAGTGTACAGCTTGTATAACAGTGTAAATTTGCTGCTGCACAGCCATTAATGTCTAAACACTGGCAACAAAAGTGAGTACACCCCTAAGTGAAAATGTCCAAATTGGGCCCAAAGTGTCAATATTTTGTGTGGCAACCATTATTTTCCAGCACTGCCTTAACCCTCTTGGGCATGGAGTTCACCAGAGCTTCACAGGTTGCCACTCCTCCACATTCCATTTGAGGACGCCTCACAAATGCTCAATAGGGTTTAGGTCTGGAAACATGCTTGGCCAGTCCATCACCTTTACCCTCAGCTTCATTAGCAAGGCAGTAGTCGTCTTGGAGGTGTGCTTGGGGTCGGTATCATATTGGAATACTGCCCTGTGGCCCAGTCTCCAGAGGGAGGGGATCATGCTCTGCTTCAGTATGTCACAGTACATGTTGGCATTCATGGTTCTCTCAATGAACTGTAGCTCCCCAGTGCCGGCAGCTCTCATGCAGCCCCAGACCATGACACTCCCACCACCATGCTTGACTGTAGGCAAGACACACTTGTCTTTGTACTTGTCACTTGGTTGCCGCCACACATGCTTGACACCATCTGAACCAAATAAGTTTATCTTGGTCTCATCAGACCACAGGACATGGTTCCAGTAATATCTGTCCTTAGTCTGCTTGTCTTCAGCAAACTGTTTGCAGGCTTTTTTGTGTATCTTCTTTATAAGGGGCTTCCTTCTGGGATGACAGCCATGCAGACCAATTTCATGCAGTGTGCGGCGTATGGTCTGAGCACTGACAGGCTGACCCCTGCAACCTCTGCAGCAATGTTGGCAGCACTCATAGGTCTATTTCTCAAAGATAACCTCTGGATATGACGCTTGAGCATCTGGATAGGACGCTTGAGCATGTGCACTCAACTTCTTTTGTCAACCATAGCGAGGCCTCTTCTGAGTGAAACCTGGCTTGTTAATCAGCTGTGTGGTCTTGGCCATGGTGCTGCAGCTCAGTTTCAGGGTCTTGGCAATCTTCTTATAGCCTAGGCCAGTGATGGCGAACCTTGGCACCCCAGATGTTTTGGAACTACATTTCCCATGATGCCCACCTACACTGCAGAGTGCAAGAGAATCATGGTAAATGTAGTTCCCAAACATCTGGGGTGCCAAGGTTCGCCATCCCCGGCCTAGGCCATCTTTATGTAGAGCAACAATTCTTTTTTTCAGATCCTCAGAGAGTTCTTTGCCATGAGGTACCATGTTGAACTTCCAGTGACCAGTATGAGAGAGTGAGAGCGAAAACACCAAATTTAACACACCTGCTCCATATTCACACCTGAGACCTTGCAACACTAATGAGTCACATGACATCGGGGAGGGAAAATGCTAATTGGGCCCAATTTGGACATTTTTCACCTAGGGGTGTACTTTTGTTGCCAGCGGTTTAGACATTATTGGCAGTGTATTGAGTTATTTTGAGGGGACAGCAAATTTACACTGTTTACACTGTACACTCATTACTTTACATTGTAGCAAAGTGTAATTTCTTCAGTGTTATCACAAAAATGTGAGGGGTGTATTCACTTTTGTGAGATACTGTATATATACATATATATTCTTATTTATAGTGCGTGTAGTGTGTAGCCTCAGTTATACCCAAAATTCATTCTCCAAATTGATATACTACAGGAGACTGATAATCATCGTTATTGGATAAAGGGAGACTGGAGACCACAATCAGTTAATATAGGGAGAACCCTTTTGCCCTCTCCGAAATCCACAATAACTACGAATGCAGATCCTGCACCAAAGTGGTCATATCATTGGTTTACAGCAGCCCAGTACACTGGCTTTGCATATATATATATATATATATATATATATATATATATATATATATATATAGTATATATACATTTACATATACATTTTTCATTATGATGAAACTACCTAGATGAAGCAATCACAATACATGGTGAATACACAAACCCCAATGAGTCCTTGAACCCTGGGCTTTATTTTTGCTATCTGCAGCATTACCACTGATCCACCATACAGTACATTAATTGGCCATCATACTCCATTTTGTTAAAAGGGAAAGTAATTTCAGTATTGTAACATTTTCCTTCACATAATTTAAAGGGTCACTAATACTATTCTACTATTCAGAAACATTCTCATATCTGTACAAAACTTGCTGTTCTATTCCCATTTGTCATTACAACTACTGTTGCTGTATGTACTATGTTATCAGGTATTTTAATGCAATCCTGCCATGATAATTACTCATTTCGCTTCTGTCATCGCTTGCCTTTATCTAAAAATGACAGTTTTCTGTCAGTGTCTAGTGTCAATACTTCAGACTCAGACCCAGAACAAGCATACAACAAAGAAAGTCAGGGAAAGGTCCAAATTCCTTTTCTTGATACTTGTTCCAGGCCAGTGACTTAGGTAAAGCATCAACATTACAGCCATTGAACTAGCATTTTTTCGGAAGGAGAGGTCAGTAGTGGCAACCCACATTTTTCTCTCATGACAGGGGTACTTAAAAAGGATATGTTGGAAAAATGTAAAAACTTAAAAATAGCTGCATCTGTACAGAACCCACATTACATGCTTACCTCTCCCACTGCCGTGCCACTGAACACGACTCCATTGCAGAAAGAAACATTTCTGAACTCAGGAGACCGAGGACAATTTCTCTTCAATGTAGTGGTGTTTGGTAGCAAGGGCAGCAGGAGATGTAGGTATACACAGGCTTTATTGCAGGTACATCTTTGTTTTTAGTTTTCATTTTTAGCGACAAATTTGCTTTAAGCTAAAGGAGGCTTTCACAAAGACAATTTGCTTATGAAACGGTTGATGAGTAGAAGTGGACTACTATCAGTTTTTGAATGTGAAAAATGATTGTTCATTTTGTTCAATGAGATATTACATGTTGGTCAGAAGCATTAAAAATGATCCCTTAGGAGAATCATACATTATATGATCCTTAATTGGCCCATGAATGACCATCCTAAAAAAAAATTTTGATAACCAAAATGTGAATTTTTTTGATATTTGTAAATTTTGCTTTCAGATATCTGTAAGTGTAACAAATAACTATTATATATTATTATATTAGTTAAGGATTCAATGTATAGACAAGTTGGTTACCGGCAGAAAACATAATTACATGTATCATATCAAGATAACAGGTGAAGGGAAAATTAGATCACCAAGTAAGAGGGGTCCAACAAGTAGCATCCTAGAGGGAGCCCAGGTCTACCATTGTAGGAAGTCAGCGAGAAGACAAATACAGGATATTTTTTTTCTTTTCTTTTATTTAAACTTTAACATTTTTATCAAGGTCAGATCTCAGCTCATCTTCCATCTTTTCCAAAAATCTTTCAGTGCAAATGAGCAAACTTTAAAACAAATCGACTCTATAGACACTGCATCAGGCTATGTCAGATATTGTTCTGTCCAGACCAGCTTTTTTCTCTGTAGTTAGAAAACATAGTCAATTATAAATCATGGCTGTACTATGCTGTATGACAGAATGCTGCAGAAAAACTCAAATAAAAAAGGTATGTCATATGGAAAAACAGGTCTATCCTATTACCTACCCTTCACATTCTGAAGATAAGTTAAAGTGATAGCAGGAGATCACAGGCCAACATGGAGAGACGACTGGATGCTGAGTGAGGTTCTTTTTATGGTCCTGCCTTGGACCTAAACCTTTCCTGAACGCTGAGACTGCATTGCCCAGCCGTGACCGTAAAAAGGCATAGTAATCAGGATGTTTTGAAGTTTTTGACAAGCATATGTATTCTCAGTGGTTAAAGGCCACACATTAGTGCAATGCGATCTAGAACCAGAAATGAAAATGTTTTGATAAATACCATCTACATTTATAGTGAACCAACAAATGTCTACGCACAAATTTATATCGTATTGAGCTAGATATGCAATTTTCTTTAAAATAATTGATGAATATTTCCATACAAAATGTATTGCTAGTGTATTCTGTATATATGATTTTATTTATAATTGAACAATTATTTTGTGTACTTGTGTAATATCAAACCAGAAAAAAATAGTTTTTTGTGCATTGCAATCTAGAAATAAATTATATTTCAGTATGCAGTGTAGGAAAACCTTGTGTTTTTTGGCTTAAATGCATGTATTGAATGTGCTTCCCATGATATATGAAAGATATACTTAAATCTGGCCTCACTAATCTGTTGATAATCTGTCGAGTGTAACCCGTGTGCCTGTTTTGTCTGCTTCTTATATCCCAATGTGATTATCATGAAAAATCCCCCCATGTATCATTCATCTCCGTGTCCATGATGTCACTTTACCATATGCAGTGCACTTACAGTAAGCCTGCCATGAAAAAAACGCAGGTTGTCACTTGATATGGTCTCCTTTTGGAAAAGCTAGATGCCCAGCTATAATGCTAGACCTCATGCTTTAATATTTGAATCACTGGCCAGAACAAGTATCCAGATACCTAATATTCCTGTTTCAGGTTTTTGGGTTGATTTTAGTAAAGATGTAGAGCATGTTCACTTTACAAATACATTTCCATTTAGCTTTGTAATGAGGTGAAGCTATGCAAGCAAAAAATCGTGTTTTTTTAACTTCTCCTTCTACATAATTGGTTATTCTTTGCAAAGTGAATATGCTATTCACTTTCAGTAAATGAACTCCAAATGCTTAATGTAGTAAAGGTAAAGGGTCTGCAAAACAGCCAGTCAGCTAGCATTGTCAGAAGTAAGTTGGAACTCGATGGCAGCAATCACTTGTTTTGCTCATAAAAGTTTTTCTTAAAAAAAAAAAAAAACAGCTTGGTAAGCTGGGTTGGATTTTTGCTTCATAACAATAATAGTTTATCTTGACTAGGGCATCATCATCCCCCTCCTGAAACATCAATGCAGCGCTAACCCCACAGGGACCGCTTAATTTAAATAGTTCCATCCCAAACAGTGCAGAGGCAGCCAGTCACTCAAGCAACAGTCCATTCACTCTGGCTCCAAATAAATAGTCTAGGGGTTGTCATTTTGTATTTTATTGCCAGAAGAATTGCAAACGAGAGGGATTGGGATATGGGATACTCCAAAACACGCAGCACATTAAGTAGAGGACCATCTTCTCTCAGTAAAGATAGCACAGCTTAGCTCTCAAAGCAGGGAACTATGAGATTGCTTCAGATTAGAATAAAGTCTCATAGCATTGGACCATGAAATAACTTCAGATTAGTTTAAAGTGCAATAGCTGGGAACCATGAGATAGCTTTAGGAACAGTAATAGCATTGCAGTTTGCTTTGGCCCTCATCACCTTCCTCATTCCTGCACAATTATGCCAGAAATCTCTACCACTAATGCAGAGCTGCAGAGATCTCTACTAAGGATGAGCTTGGGTGCCATCCAAACTCATCTCTATTTTTTAATTTCCTCTTCCACTCAATGTTATTGACTAAATAAGGGCATGTGTCCTTTACAACACATTCATATAGGGGCACTGACATCACCAGCATCCTATCCCTTTGTTTAAATGTGCTGCGGGGCTGAGAATGACATAGCCCTCAGCTGATTAGACTAATGGCACGTACACATGATCGGATTTTCCGTCGGGAAATGTTGGATGTGAGCTTGTTGGCGGTAAGTCTGACCATGTGTATGCTCCATCGGACATTTGTTGGTGGACTTTCCGCCAACAAATGTTGGCTAGCAAGTTCTCAAATTTTACGGCAACAAATGTTTGTTGTCAGACTTTCCGATCGTGTGTACACAAGTCCATCGGACAAAAGTCAACGCATGCTTGGAATCAAGTACGAGCCGGAAGCGATTGGTCTTGTAAAACTAGCGTTCATAATGGAGATATCACGTTACTCTTGTATGTCACTACATTCGTAATTGTTGGCCAACATTTGTGTGACTGTGTGTATGCAAGGCAAGTTAGAGCCAACACCCTTCAAACAAAAATCCATGGTTATGTTGTCGGAAAATCTGATCGTGCGTACGGGGCATAAGACTTTCTGCAAAGTGGAAGTTTGGATAAAGATGAGTTAATTGGACAACCAAGCTCATCTCTAGTCTCTATGAATATTGGGAGAACCATTGGGCCAAGAGCTCCAAACTCAAGTATCCACGTAAGCTTACCCTCACCATATCCATTCGGAACTGATTGGTGGAGTTGTTTTTTTGAAAAAAATGGTATTGTCAAAAGACTAACACAGAACCATAGCCCATAAGCAAAGACAGAGAAACAGTATGAAATTGTTGCAGGATATTTCAAACTTGACATGTTTTGTGGCTTTGAGAAAGGGTTAGCTATTTACCCACAGTGTTCAATTGCTCTTTTAAGTTAACGGGACAGCCTGAAGGGCCTAAGTGGCCAGAGTTCCCAGAGTTTTTAAACTTACTGGCGTCAGCTCTGTTTTTTCATTTCATTATTTTTTCTTTGAATGCAAAGGAGTTATCATTAGCAGTGTTGCGTGCCTACGTTGAGAAGGTAAATTCAGTGTACTCACTTTTTTCAAACATAAGAGAGATATAATATGACCTGTTACAATGAACGTTGTCACAAAACATAAAATCAATAAATCTCTACAAAGTTTGTCCAGTGTTCTTTGGCTAGTTGCTTTTGTTCTGGCTTCAATATGAAACATAAAGATTTCACTGCACATTTTAAATACTCATAGAACCATTTTGCACCAATTATTGGAATGTTAATACCACAGGCACAAAAAATGTATTTGTGGAATACACTAAATCTTAATACAACAAGTGTCATGAATTTGCAGTAATGTTTCATGCCCTGACTGTCTGCTTGCCTCTGGTCTGTGTATCAGCTTAGGGACCGCGCTTTCACACCTGCATGTTTAAGTAATCATCTCTCAGCATGGCTCCACCAAAGGCTCCTCTGTGTGTTTCTTGTAGTGTGCTCTACGTTTGATTCCATGTACCGACTTTGGCTTGTTCTCCTGACTACCCCTGTCTTCTTGTTAACCTGGCCTTTGGTGTGTTCCCCTGACCATCCCTGTCTGCTTGTTACCCTGACCCTTGGCTTGTCCTTCTGACTATTCCTTGTTGCCCTGCACTGCTGTTTCCTCTCCATCCACCAGAGCCTGCCGTGAGTGTGAGCTGGGAGACCCTGGGGGCCGTGACCTGGAGTCAGCTGCAGCAAAGTCCATCCTCACCAACAGAGGCTCTGGTGAAAACACCTGCTTGCTCTTATACTCTGCGCCCTGGGGAACCTATGCTCTAGCTCCCTATTCGATCTGTGTCTGTGCTCAGATGGAGCTGCTTTCCTGAACCACCCAGAGCACCAACTGCAGCACTCAGCCAAAGGGTCTACAAGCTTAGTGGTCCTGACCTTAGTGCTCCTGACCCCAGTGGTGTGCATCTGTCACCTGGCCTCAAGTTCCCTGAAAATAAGGGTGGGCAACAAATTTTTACTGTAAGAACTCAGAAACTAGACACTATTGCCTTGTCACCATAAGCAAATATGCAATGCTTACTGTCGAGATCATACGTAGATCATAAGTTGAGAATATAATATTCCTTTTTTTCAAAAGATATATGCTCCAGTTGATTTCATTTTGTCACAGACCAATTGACTTTAGACATTATGCAGGTGTCTCGAAAAAACTGAAAAAAAGCATAAAAACATTGCTAAACCACTGACATCAGTGCTTGCATTAACCTGAAAGGCTAACTGCGTCCACAAATTAGTTGATTTTAGATAATTGTAGTGCCCTGCTCTAGGCTGGATAAATTTAGTTTTTGGTTCCATTTTTTCTCAGTTGAGCAGCAATTTATTTTTCGCTTCTGAACAGAGCTATCTGTAAATCAGGTGGTTGTTTGCTCCTGTCTGATTTTGGAAGAACCTTCTAGAATCAGTATAGGAGGGTCACTTGCTGGGTTATGTATTTTAATCTTACCTCCGCCAATCCCCCAGAAGGCAGTCTATTGAGAAGATAAATGTTTGGTTGGGGCTATTCAGAGTATCTTTTCTTGGGACTCTGCCCCTGGGAAGCAGCCTGTGCTATGGAAGATCTGTTGCTGTTAGGCCTCAGCATGTGCTTGGCTGAGGGCCTAAAAGAAAATCTGCTGGGGGACCCTATCTTATGAAGCTGGACTAGATAAGGATCCCTTTCACTGAGGAGTGTCATAAGGAGGGCCCTCAAGCTGTTACAGAACTACAAGTCTCATCATGTCTCTGGGAGTAGTTGTAACTGCCAGCCTTGCAATGCCTCTTGGGAAATGTAGTTCCACAACAGCTGGAGGGCCCCAGGTTACCTACCCCTGCCCTAGACTGACCCTGTTTTTTCAGTGTGCTCTGAAACTGTTACTGTATCTGGGCCTGGCAGCCTCTGAAAAGGTAAGAGAGACCTGATTTAATCAGAGCGGCCCCACCAACAGGCAAGCATTACATGTTTTATTTTTACAGTGTCTTTACAAAGTCACATCTCGGACTTCTTTTTTGGACCAAAACATTTTCAGAAAAATGTGCAGGAAACTACCTTAATGAAGAATTTATTTAAACCATTGGGTTTAACCTAACAACCAGTAACTGTTGAGACAATAAGTATTTGGACTGCTACAAGCTGATCCCATCTCAGTCATTTCAGAGGACTTTAGAATCACTTTAATCCATCCTGGTCAGTGGGAGAAAGAAATGCCCTGGCATTGGAGGAAAGAAATGTAATAATTGCGCAGATGAAGAGTAGTGATAAATAATCAAAAAATCAGCTGGCAATCACACAACATAACACTTTGTGTAAAAACATGAAAAACAAATCCATGAGAGAGAGGGAACAGGAAAAAACAGCAAGGTTGGCTTCAGCGCCATTTTCGTTTATATCCGACGGATGGATCCTCCATCATGTGTGAATCTATGTCTTACTAGGCTCTTATGACGTGAAGTCTAGTTTTTCGGTAAGGCCCCTTTCACACTGGGGCGGGAGGTGCGTTGGCGGCCGAGAAAGGGTTAAAAACCACCACAAAGCGCCTCTGCAGAGGCGCTTTGCCGGCAGTATAGTCGCGCTGCCTCATTGATTGTATACACTGCTCCTTCACCGCTCCAAAGATGCTGCTAGCAGGACTTTTTTTCCCGTCCTGTTAGCGCACTGTTCCAGTGTGAAAGCCCTCGGGGCTTTCACATTGGAGACAAAGCAGCGGCTGTTTCGGGTCGGTTTGCAGGCGCCATTTTTAGCGCAATAGCGCCTGCAAACTGCTCCAGTGTGAAAGGGGTCTAAGGACATATCTTTTATTATCACGGTGGAAGATGCACTTTGGTGTTTTTGTTATCTTTTATCCTATGAAATACGACTTCAAGGATTTCTTCATTTGTTTTGGACAATTTATGGACGGATCACCATTATTTATTTATTTTATTTTGTTCACAAGTTAATAGTGCGGCAATCTTTTTGTTTTTCCTGGCATTTGAAGGCATCAAGGGAAAAATGCCCTGACATCAAAGGTCTGTGTGGGGAGGAATGCTTGGAGGTTGCTGGACAGTGTGAGGGAAAAATACTCTGGAAATAATGATCAGCTGGAGAAAGAAAGGCCCTGGCATCACAGTCAGGGGGAGCAAAAATATATGTCTTATCAATGGAGTTTGTTGGAGGAAAAATATGTCATTGGCATAGTTGCCAACTGTCCCGGATTTCCCGGGACATTCCCGGGATTTAGACTCCATTCCCGAATTTGTTGTGTCCCGGTAAATGTCCCGAGAATTTTAAAGAAGATCAGGAAGACGGCTGGGGGGGGCTAGACGGAGCTCCTGCGTCGCCGCCCACCCTCCGCCTCGCCCCGTCTACACCCCGCCCCGCTGCCAGTCTGTTATGGAAAGGGGCGGGGGTTCTAGCCATGCGGCCGGCGGAGGGAGACAGTATACACTGTCTACTACACTAGGACACCTGGGGTGGGGGACCGCTGTGGGAATCTGATGTAAGGGGGGCTCCACTGGGGACACCTGATGTGAGGGGGGGCTCCGCTTTGGACACCTGTGAGGGGGGGCTCCGCCGGGGGCACCTGATGTGAGGGGGGGCTCCGCCGGGGACACCTGATGTGAGGGGGGGCTCTGCCGGGGACACCTGATGTGAGGGGGGGCTCCGCTGGGGACACCTGATGTGAGGGGGGGCTCCGCCGGGGACACCTGATGTGAGGGGGGGCTCCGCCGGGGGCACCTGATGTGAGGGGGGGCTCCGCCGGGGGCACCTGATGTGAGGGGGGGCTCCGCCGGGGACTCCTGATGTGAGGGGGGGCTCCGCCGGGGACTCCTGATGTGAGGGGGGGCTCCGCTGGGGACTCCTGATGTGAAGGAGGGCTCCGCTGGGGACTCCTGGTGTGAGGGGGGCTCCGCTGGGGACTCCTGGTGTGAGGGGGGACTCCGCTGGGGACTCCTGGTGTGAGGGGGGACTCCGCTGGGGACTCCTGGTGTGAGGGGGGCCCGCTGGGGACGCCTGATGTGAGGGGGGCTCCGCTGGGGACTCCTGATGTGAGGGGGGGCTCCGCTGGGGACTCCTGATGTAGGGGGGGCTCCGCTGGGGACTCCTGATGTAGGGGGGGCTCCGCTGGGGACTCCTGATGTGAGGGGGGGCTCCGCTGGGGACTCCTGGTGTGAGGGGGGGCTCCGCTGGGGACATCTGATGTAAGGGGGACTCTGCTGGGACATCTGACGCAAGGACGGACGGCTGGTGGCAGGCGACGTGGCTAGTGACACGCTCAGGGATCCCACTGATTCTGCATTATGGTGAGTTGAATGATTTCATTTTATATTACAATGTAATAATAGAAATAATGCACTTCAATCATCCTGACACCATAACAACCATGGTGCCGGGATGATTGAAGTGCTAACACCAGGTGTTTGGAGTATCTTTATCTGCTGATTGTTAAACTTTCTAGAATACACATATTTCCATTGTTGTGTAGGATCTGGGGCTGCTGTCCCTCCATCCCTCTTCCCCCCTTTCCCTCTCCATCCCTCTCCCCCCCTTTCCCTCTCCATCCCTCATTCATCTCAGACTCTAACCACACCCCCTTTGAGCCATTTAAGACACGCCCACTAATTCGCGTAAACCACGCCCATTTTTCACTGCATTTTTACTTTTCCCCTTTGTCACACCCACAAATGCATGTCCCGTCCCCTAATTAAAATAAGACTCCGCCTACAGCCAAAAAGTGTCCCTAAAATTTTTTTTTCAATGTTGGCAACTATGCATTAACCACTTGCCCTCCAGAAGATTCACCCCCTTCATGACCAGGCCATTTTTTGCTTTTTGGCACTTTCACTTTAACTTGACAATTGCGTAGTCATGCAATGCTGTACATAAATTAAATTTATATACTGTATTTATTGGCGTATAACACTCACTTTTTCACCATGAAAATCGGGTGCAAATAGCATGTGCATGTTATACGCCAATACTTCAATTTTAGCTGCCTCGGAGGGGACAGGGAGGGGGGCGGGACTAGCGCCGTCAGATTACATACAGTGAGAATCTCCTGTTTACTTGGCGGCCTCTATAATAGGAAGTCCCATCTCCTGGGCCACCATTGGATCACTATTCTGTCTATCAAAGGAGATTCTCACTGTATGTAATCTGTCGGCGCTTGTTCCACCCCCCTCCCTGTCCCCTCTAGGCTGCAGATGGGCATCAATCAGACTGCACTGATGGCAATGGTGAGGCTGCTGCATTGAAGGCAGTGGTGAGGCTGCTGCAATAAAGGCAGTGGTGAGGCTGCTGCATTGATGGCAATGGTGAGGCTTCATTGATGTGGACTGATATGGCTGCATTGATGGCACTTGTGAGGCTGCAGATGGCCATTGATGAGGCTGCATTGATGGCAATGGTGAGGCTGCAGATGGGCACTGACCCTTATTTTGCTTCCAAGTTCCTTATTTAAAATGTAAGTTTTTTTCCTGAAACTTCCCTCTTAAAATGAATGTGCGTGTTATACAACTGTGCGTGTTATACCCCGATAAATACGGTATTTTTATCCCAACAACTAGAGCTTTCTTTAGGTGGTATTTGATCACCACTGGGTTTTTTATTTTTTCCGCTATAAACAAAAAAAGACAGACAACGTTAAAAAAAACCCTCAATATTTTCTACTTTCTGCTAAAAAACATATCCAATATAGAAATGTTAAAAAATCTAATTTCTTCATACATTTAGGCTAAAATGTATTCTGCTACGCCGGGAGTCCGCGACGTGGCCGATGACGTGACTGCGGGACTCCCTCCTCCTCCCCTGTAGCTGGGCCGGTAGGAGAGAGGAGCGGGGCCTCGCGCATGCGCAGTAGGGTAGGGTTCCACTGGCTACAGGGAACCTGGCAGTATAGTAAGGCTACACTGCCGAGTTCCCTTACCCACAATGGCGGTGGCAGCACCCGACAGTTGATGGAAACATTAGCTGTGGTGCCGACATCGCTGGATTCCAGGACAGGTAAGCTGTCCTATTATTAAAAGCCAGCAGCTGCAGTATGTGTAGCTGCTGGCTTTAAATTTCCTTCTTTTGGCGGACCTCCACTTTAAAGTGACGCAATACCTTTTTTCATTTTTGTTTTGGGGGATCAGGGGCTGTAGTGGGGGTTCAGGGGCTGTAGTCGGGAGATCAGGTATAGTGGAGGGCCATAGGCTGTAGTGAGGGGGTCAGGGAGTGAACTCTGGGCTGGCTGGTGGGAACTTTGCCTCTTCACTTTCGGCCTCTTCACTGACGACAACTCCGGGAGGCAGCTCTTCCTCTTTCAGGCCATACTGCGGCTGCGCGGTGCCGGATGTCTGTACTTGCGAGGTACTTTATGTACACTCGCGCGTGTATGTCCGTACTCGCGAGTGTACCTAAAGTGAGTGTACTTAAAGCGGGGTATGCCTATATTGATTGAATTTGCGCAAAATTTATAGCGTCTACAAACTATGGTATATACAGTGATACCTCGGTTTGCGAGTAACGTGGTATATGAGCGTTTCGCAAGACGAGCTATATTTGTTTTTTAAATCCTGACTTGATTTGTGAGCAATGTCTTGCAAGACGAGCAGGACTCAAGCCGCTGGTGTATATATTACTGTATGTGGCTAGAGGTCCAGGGGCGCTGGTGGCTCCCAGCGCTTCCTGGAGAACTTGGAGATGCTCAGGGACACTCAAAGACACTCCTAGCTGGATGGGGTGGGCATAACGTGACACTCGAAGTACTGGAAAGTGTCAACAGTTCCCGAGTGTCTCTGAGCATCACCAGCGCTCCCGCACCTCTGGTCACATACAGTACTGCATACACCAGCAGTGGTTGTGGAACGAGTCATCTGAGTTTCCATTATTTCTTATGGGAAAACTCGCTTTGATATACGAGTACTTTGGATTACAAGCATGCTTCTGGAACAAATTATGCTCGTAATCCAAGGTATTACTGTATACTGGAATTTTTTTACTGTAGGTAAAGGGAGTGCTGCACTCCTGTGATCTGTATTCAGCTGACAGCGGGCTAAAGTCTGCTGTCGGCTGACGTCACTTAGCCAGTCCAGGCTCTGAAAAGATCCTGACCATGTGGTTGGGCTTACAGTTAATCCCTTCCCCACCCTGGGCAGCCAACTTACCTAATAATACACTGTAGGTGACATGCCTAAATAAGTATCTTTATTACCATTTATTATTAGTTTATTCATTTAATAACCTTCAGTGCCCGTTGTTGTCAGACATCGCATGTGATTCGCACCGCACTACTATGCAGATCACATGCGATGTCTGTGCGATGCAAATTCAGCTATACAGAATGTATGGCTGAATTTGCATGGCATTCGGGTCAAAATAATTCATGACCATTTTTTTTGTACACTCCAGAATTGGATCGCATGGGTGTTCACACCCATGCGATCCAATTCCTGTCCAAATTCACAGTTCGCACTGTGATATGTGAACCAATCTGGGGGTGTCATTAACTTTCTATTGACAAACAAGATATTTGGGGGGCACACCCTAAAAGATGCATTAAAGATGGTGCAGCCATAAGACCATACAGCAGAGCAAAATATTACAGTGCACACATGCAAAAAAGACATTTACCTCCAGCAGGGCTAGTTTAAAACACCTAGACAATTTAAAAAAATATTATTATAAAAAAACTTTCTATTGACACCCGCAGCTGTTCGCATAGGGCAGTGTGAACTGCCTGCGAGTTCTATGCAATGAGGGAACTGGCACTGGAATAGCGCTGGTTCCCGCATTGCGCTGGTGTGAACTGGCACTTAGGGTCTACAGCAGGGGTCCTCAAACTTTTTAGACAGGGGGGCAGTTCACGGTCCCTCAGACTGTTGGGAGGCCGCACTTTAGTTTAAAAAAATATGAACTAATTCCTATGCACACATCTTATTTGTAGTGCAAAAAAAAAACAGGAAAAAACAGTACAATATTTAAAATAAAGAACAATTGTAATCAATATGAACTTATCAGTATTTCACAGACTCCAATCACAGACCCCCCCCTCCCCATCACAGACTCACCCCATAACAAAGCCCCCCCATGACAGATCCCCCCATCACAAAGCCCCCCAACACAAACTCCTCTCCATCACAAAGCCCCACATAACAGATTCCCCCCCATAACAGACTCCCCCATCACAGATACCCCCATAACAGATGCCCCATCACAGATCCCCCCATATCCCCCCCATAACAGACTCCCCCATCACAGATCCCTCCATATCAGTCCCCCCCCATAGCACAGACCCCCCATAACAGACTCCGCCATCACAGACTCCCCCATATCACAGATCCCCCCATAACAGACTCCCCCATAACAGACTCCGCCATCACAGATCCCCCCATAACAGACTCCGCCATCACAGATCCCCCCATATCACAGTCCCCCCATATCACAGATCCCCCCCCCATAACAGACTCCCCCATCACAGATCCCCCCATATCAGTCCCCCCCATCACAGACTCCGCCATCACAGATCCCCCCATAACAGACTCCACCATCACAGATCCCCCATAACAGACTCAGCCATCACAGATCCCCCATATCACAGATCCCCCCATAACAGACTCCCCCATCACAGATCCCCATAACAGACTCCGCCATCACAGATCCCCCCATAACAGACTCCCCCATCACAGATCCCCCCATAACAGACTCCGCCATCACAGATCCCCCATCAC
The DNA here is from genome assembly GCF_042186555.1 of Aquarana catesbeiana. Classification (NCBI taxonomy): domain Eukaryota; kingdom Metazoa; phylum Chordata; class Amphibia; order Anura; family Ranidae; genus Aquarana; species Aquarana catesbeiana. Next base: position 126,883,521 of record NC_133336.1, read on the forward strand.
AGATCCCCCCATAACAGACTCCGCCATCACAGATCCCACCATAACAGACTCCGCCATCACAGATCCCCCCATAACAGACTCCCCCATCACAGATCCCCCCCATATCACAGATCCCCCATAACAGACTCCGCCATCACAGATCCCCCATATCACAGATCCCCCATAACAGACTCCCCATATCACAGACTCCCCCATATCACAGACTCCCCCATATCACAGATCCCCCCTTATCACAGATCCCCATCACAGACTCCCCCCATATCACAGACTCCCCCATATCACAGATCCCCCCCATATCAAAGATCCCCCATCACAGATCCCCATCACAGACTCCCCCCATATCACAGACTCCCCCCATATCACAGACTCCCCCATATCACAGACTCCCCCATATCACAGATCCCCCCATATCACAGATCTCCCCATATCACATATCGTCTCATATCATAGATCCCCCACCATCACTGATCCCCCATAACAGAGCCCCCCATCAAAGAACCCCCCATATCAGACTCCCCCATCACAGATCCCCCATAACAGACTCCGCCATCACAGATCCCCCCCCATATCAGACTCCCCCATCACAGATCCCCCCCCATCACAGATCCCCCATAACAGACTCCGCCATCACAGAGCCCCCCATATCACAGTCCCCCAGATATCAGACTGCCTCCTATCACAGATGCCCCCCCATCACAGACTCCCCTCATCGATATTACACTGCCGCCCCTTCTATAATATCACAGCACTCCCACTCCCCTCTGTTACCTGTATCACACAAGACACGAAACATGGTAGGTCCGGACAAAGGGCGGGACTTTGCAAGTGAAAGGCAGGTGATTGATTCCTGGGACCGCCGCGATGCCTAGTAACCAATCACCTGCTTCTTAACACAAAAGGTCCTTTGTCCAGACCTGTCATGTTTTCCGTCCTTTGTGATAAAAGTAGCAGAGGGCAGGGGGAGTGCTGCGATGTTAAAGGGGCAGTCCGCGGGCTGGATAAAAAATGCTGGAGGGCCGGATTCGGCCCGCGGGCCGTAGTTTGAGGACCCCTGGTCTACAGTATACACAGTCATCGTTTGATCTTTGCTTGTAAGGGCACTTTCACACTGAGGCGCCTGGGCGTCGGCGGTAAAGCGCCGCTAGTTTTAGCGATGCTTTACCGCTGTTTTAGCGGCGCCTTTCGGCCGCTAGTGGGGTGCTTTTAGCCCCCACTAACGGCCGAATAAAGGGTTAAAAGCGCCCGCAAAGCGCCACTGCCGATTTCAATGGGCAGGGGCGCTTTAGGAGCGGTGTATACACCGCTCCTAAAGCTCCTCAAAGATGCTGCTTGCAGGACTTTTTTTAATGTCCTGCAAGCGCACCGCTCTAGTTTGAAAGTCCTCGGGATTCTACACTGGAGTGACAGGAGAGGCGCTTTACAGGCACTTTGCAGGCACTATTTTTAGTGCTATAGCACCTGTAAAGCTCCTCAGTGTGAAAGCAGCCTAAAGGCTAGTTGTAGGAGTACTAACTACTACTTTTAAAGTGGAACTTCAGAAAATGAAGTCCTGCTAGATCACTTCAGGCTGGCCCCTTTTCCAGGTATAGCTATATAAAACATTAAAAATAAGTGTCTATACTGTTTAAAATCCCGTAATACACTGTCTCACCCTGCTCTGCACATGTTCAGCGCTCTCTATTCTTGGAATTGTGAAAAATCAGAGCAACTTGAGGCTGATCTGCTGACAGTCTAAATATTTACTGCTGTTTAGAGGCTCTGGGCTTCAGCAAAATGGCAGCCTCCAGCAAAAAGAACAGGGGCAGTACTGGAGGGGTTATTTACAACACATAGGGGGTTGTTTACTGAAGGCAAATCCACTTTGCACTACAAGTGCAAAGTAGACTTGAAATTGCACTGAAAGTGCTCTTGGAAGTGCAGTCGCTGTAGATCCGAGGGGGACATGCAAGGAAAATAAAAACAGCATTTTACCTTGCACATGATTGGATGATAAAATCAGCAGAGCTTCCCCTCAGATCTACAGCGACTGCACTTTGCACTTGTAGTTTGCATTTGTAGTGCAAAGTGGATTTGCCTTTCATAAATAACCCCCATACTAATTTTGGTTGCATAATTATTTATATGGAATATATATTCCTTGCTAAAGAACATACTTTTTTAAATAAAATTGTTATAGGTAAAGTTTTGATTTAAACATAAGGGAAAAACGAGTGCATGGGCGCATGCTGCAATAACGTTTGTTTAAATAAATTGAAGTTCTTTTCTAGTTTATTGTCATCTGGCAGTATGTGAGTTTTTTCTTGTCTTTTAGCCTACAGCAATTGACCTTTTACCATTTCACTACTTTTATTATTAGCATGTTATCACTTTTATATTTTAGTACCGTATCTCCATACATACAAGCACAGCTTTGCTCCCCTCCCTGTACAGGGACAGCACTGTAAATGCAGTAAACAATATGATTGCGCATTGACAGCGCGCCTACAGTGCACTCTCATTGCGCTCTAACCCCGCCCATTCTGCTTGATCACGTATGTGGCACTGCCCCTACTCTAATATCAACATTCAGAGCCTGTGCTCCGCCATTGTTCTGGAGTCCAAACCACAAGAAAATGGAGATTCCCCCCCCCCCCCAATATAGTCGTAGCATCCGGATGTGACGTTATGCAGGTTTGAAAACAGCCGCGGAGTGAGGGAAGTGGCCGCTAGTGTGATCAGGTAATGTTTATTATTATAGACAGACGTGTCCTGATAGCCATTGCTCCGGGTTAGTTTGTACTTGTGTAAGCGCCAGGCTATGGTGACATTTCACTGCCCCTTTATATCCTATGAATGCAGGTGGAGTAAATTGTGAAGCTGCCTAGAGATCCATGTCACTCCTCTGCCCCATTCACATCACAGGCAATGAATGTTGTGGGGAAATGAAGACTTGCAGCATTTCCCAGGGGGGGAGTCTCTCTCTGTCACTGCTCAGCTGTGGTACATAGATATGGAAAATGTCCAGGAGATGTTGGAGAAGCAGCACAAGAAGACAGTCACCTCGTGTGCTAATCCGATCAATGCTGGGAGAAGGAGAGAGCAGAGTGTTGGAGAGGTTAAAGTGGAACTAAAAACTAAACCACTTTTTTTGGTTCATTTTGGGTAGTGTAAGGGAGGGTTATAACTCCTGTTTGTTTTTGTCATCTGTGCCCTATAGAAATTTCCCCTCACTTTCTGCCCCATGGCCCCCACAGAAAGTTAGAGTAATGCCCTCCAAAGTGAGGGAATCCCAGTGTCACCGGAACTAGTATCCACCCTCCCCGTTCTGGTGGGGTTTTCTTGGTGGTTCTCCCTAATGGGGGCACAGACAGCAATAAAAACTGACAGGGGTTCTCATCCATCTCCACTCTATCCAAAAAAAAAAAAAAAAAATTGTCTTTAGTTACACCTTTTGAATCATCAGTGTGATGCTTGTCCTTCAATGTCCAGTTGTGGGGTGGAGACGAGACCTAGAAGTTTTAGTAAACTACAGCAGAGGTCCCCAAGTCCTGCCTTTGGCAGGTAGATGGCTCCCATGTACATCGATCGACAATAACTTTCTGACCACCCACCTAATCTCGTGTAGACCCTCTTACCGCAAAACCCATCAAGTCATGAACACCACTAGACCTCTGAAGGAATGTTGTGTGACGGGTGTCGCTTTGGGTGGGGGGTTCATGGAACCCAGCTTACTTTAGAGAGGTTGAGGAAACCCCTGTCTCGGCTCTTCATCCGCTTCTAAGTTATCCTGTGTCTATTAGGGGCACAGGGTGACTGAAAAAATAATGGACAACTACCTAATGGACGCTGAGAATACGGTTTGGATTACTTCAGATGGGACAGTAATATTTATCAACAAAATCCCTCAAGAAATCTATGATACATTCATTCCACTGTATCAGAATGATGGAACATTGTATGAGCTTTGCCTCATAGTTTATAGTAGGTAGGAGCCGGACAGTCTGCTACTGGGATCTCCTGCTATTGTCTCAAGGCGTTCTGTGTTTATAGTTGTAGTAATGTGTATTGTTTTTAGTGAGCTTGAAGTCGGAAAGTCTGACCTGGAATGAGACTTCTGAGGCATCCAGGTAGCTAATTAACATAATGTTTATAGTATATGTCGATGGTTGTAATTATATTCCTGTGTGCAGTTTGTATTGTTGGGGTAATATGATCGGGGGGGGGGTGGGGGGTGGGGGATGTCCTGTGGTGTATATATTCTGTGTTCTTGTTCAAATAAACAGTTTTTATTCTGGTTTACTCCAAAACTGGTATTGCCTAGATATTGGGGTAACTATAGCCATATTCACTGGTCTCATGTTCCAGAGCTTGGGAAGCAGCTTCTTGGCGGACATACCCCTCAGAGTCCGTCACAGATGGCTTCCATGTACATCGATCGGCAATAACTTTATGACCACCCACCTAATCTCGTGTAGGCTCTCTTCTTGCCGCCAAACCCATCAAGTCATGAACAACACTAGACCTCTGAAGGTATGTTGTGGTATGTGGCACCAAGCCGTCAGTAGCAGATTCTTTAAGTTCTGTAAGTTGTGAGGTTGGTATTGTGGATCAGACTGGTTTTCCAGCACATCCCACAGGGGCTCAATCTGGAGAATTTAGAGGCTAAGTCAACACCTCAAACTTGTGTTCCTCAAACCCATTTTTTTACAGTGTGACAGGTCACACTATCCTGCTGAAAGAGGCCACAGCCATCAGGGAACCGTTTGCATGAAGTGTGCTTGTTCAGCAACAATGTTTAGGTAGGTGGTACATGTCAAGTAACATTCATATGAATGGCGGGATCCAAGGTTTCCTAGCAGAACATTGCCCAAAGCATCACACTGCTTTCACCAGCTTGCCTTCTTCCCATACTGCATCCTGGTGCCGTCTCTTCCCCAGGTAAGTGACGCACAAGCACCTAGCCACCCACACGATATGGGGGGGGGGGGGGGGGGACATGATTTTTCATTACTTATTCACCTTCTTCCATTACTTTGTGGTCTAATTCTGATGCTCACATGCCCATTGTAGGCACTTTTGGCTGTGGACATGGGTCAGCATGGGCAGCTTGACCAGTCTGTGGCTACACAACAATCTGTGATGTCCATTTTTTCCTCTGCTTTCAACACCTCACCTTCATGGACAACATGTTTACTTGCTGCCTAATATATCCCACCCACTTTCAGATTCCATCATCACAAGATAACCACCTGAACTCTGGAAGATTTACCCCCCCTTCCTGACCAGGCCATTTTTTTTGCTTTTTGGCACTGCGTTCCTTTTAAAGGATAAGTTCACATTTAAAAAATAAATAATAAAAGCACATATTTTTGCAGGTAAAAATGTGCATTTATTATTTTTTATTTGGAGCCTGGAAAGCATTGCATCTGTGACCAGCATCTGTGAATGACACTGGCAGAGCCCCACGCGTCCAAGTTCTTTGCAGATTGTGATAGAGAGCAGAAGGAAGAAGATCCCTGAATATGGGTGTAACGTAACGTACTACAAAAGGTGAACTTATCCTTTAACTGACAATTGCGCGGTCATGCAACGCTGTACACAAATTAAATATCTTTGTGGGGGAAAAAAAAAAAAATAATAGAGCTTTCTTTTGGTGGTGTTTGATCACCACTGGGTTTTTTATTTTGTCTGCTATAAACAAAGAGACCGAAAATTTTGGAAAAAATAAAGAAAACCCCAATAAGTGTCTATTCATTGGTTTGCGTGAAAGTTATAATATCTACAAACTATGGTATAAATATTGTAGTTTTTCTTTTTTCATACTAGTAATGGCGGCGATCAGCAACTTATAGCTGGACTGTGATATTATGGTGGGCAATCTGACAGTTTGTGGGAACCAGTGAGACCAATACAGTGATCAGGGCTAAAAATAAGCACTGTCACTGTACTAATAACACTGGCTGGGAAGGGGTTGAACGTCTAGGGAGATCAAAAGATTAAAGTGGTTGTAAACCCTTACAGACCACTTCTACCTACAGGTAAGCCTAGATTATGGCTTTACCTGTAGGTCCAAGAAATATCTCCTAAACCTACATGGTTTAGAAGATATTTGCAAAAAGACAGGCACCGCTGTTTACGGCGCATGCGGCGTAGACAGCTGCGCACTGAGCATGCCGCTGCTAACAGCGATATGCCAGGAGTGACGTTATCGCGGCCCCGGCCAATCGCAGCGCCGGAGCCACGATACCCGGAAAGAAGATGGACGCTCCGTAGCAGAGGGGACAGCGGTGACATCGCAGGCTCCTGTGTCAGGTAAGTGACACATAATGGGCTACTAGGCATAGCCTAGTAGCCCATTATGCTTTACCTTTGCAGGGAAACAAAGAGGAAGTAAACCCATTAGGGTTTACTTCCTCCTTTAAATGTGTGCCTAACCAATGTTTATGCATGTACTGTGAAGTGCTTTTTCTAAGGGATGTGCCAGTTTGTATTCCCTTCTGTGCAAGTAAAGAAAAACTGGCACATCCCTGTTGGCAGGACAGCGCTCTGTATTGTTTATATTGACAGAGCTCTGTCCTGTCTCCCGCCTCACCGATTAGAGGGTGCTGGTAGGCAATGTTTGGCCGGCACCCTCTGGTTTGTGCTGTGACTAATCGCAGCACAGCTGGCTGGATCATGTACTAGATACATGATCCAGCACAGTTCCTTCCTACTCCTGCGCGAGGCAGTTGGCAAGTAGTTAAAAAAAAAAGTAAAGGGATTTTTTTTTTTTTTTTGCACATTCATACTTGCCTAGGTGGATGCAACATGGGTCCAATGCTGTATCTGTCCACTGGCGCGTCTGCACTGAGAACCAAGCAGTCGAACATCACCGATCGCTTGGTTTTGCAAGCTCCGTGAGCCGCAGACTCTCAGTCACAGCTCTCTGCTCTTCTCCCTCCTTGCTTATTGGAGCGCTGAGCTGGGGAGGGGGGCAGAGAGGCCATCTCAGGCTCTCAGCGGCTCTCTGAGAGGCTGAGCCGGGTGTCAGTCCAGGCACCTGGTGGATCCCGACTTCGTGGTCAGGATGACACAGTGCTTGGACTGACATTGGTGACGTCAACAGAGAGCAGACTCTGCTGAAAACGGGTCACAGGAGTGCAAAACAAATTACACTCCTGTGATCCATAGGAGAAGTAAAGCCAAACAAGCTCCGGCTGGACTTCTCCTTTTAATGTTGTTCACTTAACCTGTCAATGGTCATAAAGTTATGGCAGATCAATGTATGTATTTCATCTCTGTGATAAACTGCTTAGAATTCAGCTTTAACTACTTGACCTCCAGCAGATTTACCCCCTTTATGACCAGGCCATTTTTTGTGATACCGCACTGCGTTACTTTAAATGACAATTGTGTGGTCATGCAGTGCTTTACACAAACTAACTTTATATCACTTTTTTTCACGCAAATAGAGCTTTTGTTTGGTGTTTTTTATATATATATATGCGTGTGTGTGTGAAAGTTATGGCATCTACAAACTATGGTGTGTTTTGGTGGAAATTTTTTTTTTTTTTTTTTTTTTTTTTAAGTAATGGTGGTGATCAGCGACTTATAGGGGGACTGTGATAGTAGAGCGGGCAATATGACACCAACATCCCTGCTCATTTACATATGCAGAGCTCTGTCTGCTCTCCCTCCTTGCCGATCATCCATTGGCCAGCACCCGCTGAACGCTTGTGCTGTCGCTTAATCATGGCACAGCCAGAGCGTGTGCGCCCTCTTCCCGGAAAAGCAGAATTGCGTGCGCAAAATAATAAAAAAAAAAAATATATGTATTAGGGGTGCAACGGATCAAAAAACTCACGGATCGGATCATTTTTCGGATCAGCAAATAATAATTGAATTTGCAAAAACCTGTGAAAATTCAACCACCATATAGTCCCCACTGTAATATCCATGTCATCTCCCCCACTGTAATATTGGCTGAGCATGGCTGGATATTGGCAGGGTATTGCAGAGTATGGAGGGATGGCTGAGGATGGATGGATCCATGGATGTGACTGCAATTGTCACAGAGCAGCGCTGTGGGCACTACAGATCCAGCCCACAGCGCTGCTGCCATCCGATCTCTCCCCTCCACAGTACAGATCAGTACACAGAGGGGAGAGAGGAACCCTCCCCCCATTATTGCCATGAATGCAGGCCCCCCTCCCCCCACCATTGCCATGAATGCAGGCCCCCCTCCCCCCACCATTGCGATCAGTGCAGCCTGATCGATGCCCATCTGCAGCCTCGGAAGGGACAGGGAGGAGGGCGGGACGAGCGTCAACAGATTAAATACAGGAGAAACTCCTGTTTTCTCAGCGGCCTCTTTAATACAAAATCCGGCCTCCTATGATGGACAGAACAGTCGTCCAATGGCAGTGCAGGAGACGGGACTTCCTATTACAGAGGCTGCCAAATTACCAGGCGGGCCAGACTTTGGACATGCCTGATATAGCATATCCAAAAAAATATATGCTAACAAATGCAAATCAATATGATAATATAGTCCAACTTAATCACTTTAAGACCGGCCGGCTCTTCTGCACGAATCGCCGTAGCTGTATGGCAGCTTGCGCAGGCTCAGTCGCGGACCCACGGGAGCATGCCCGTGGCTCGGGAGGACTCTATGTCCTCCAGCGGCCTGCGATTGCCTTGTACACAGGCAGAATGGGGAAATGCGAGGCATTTCCTTGTTCTGACAGGTGACATGACAGGGATCTACTGTTCCCAGTGGTCAGGAGCAGTGATCTCTGTCATGTCCCAGTAAGCTTATCTCCCCCCCCCAGTTATAAACACTCATAGGGAACACAGTTAACCCCTTGATCGCCCCCTAGTGTTAACCTCTTCCCTGCCAGTGACATTTATACAGTAATCAGTAGCTATTTTTAGCTTTGATCGCTGTATAAATGTCAATGGCCCCAAAAAAGTGTCCGATCTGTCCCGATATAAAGATCGCTCATCACCGCCATTAAAAGTAAAAAATAATAATAAAAATGCCATAAATCTATTCCCTATTTTTGCGCAAACCAGTATACGCATATTGCGATTATTTATTTTTTTTTTTTACCAAAAATATGTAGAATACATGTCAGCCTAAACTGATGAAGAAATTTGTTTTTAAAAAAATGTGGGATATTTATTGTAGCAAAAAGTAAAAAATATTGCTTTTTTTTTTTTTTTCAAAATTGTCGCTTTTTTGTTTATAGCGCAAAAAAAAAAAAATGCAGAGGTGATCAAATACCACCAAAAGAAAGCTCTATTTCTGGGGGAAAAAGGGTGACAATTTTGTTTGGGTATAGCGTCGCATGACTGCGCAATTGCCAGTTAAAGCGACGGAGTGCCGAATTGCAAAAAAATGCTCTGATCATTAAGGGAGTAAAACTTTCTGGGGCTGAAGTGGTTAAAGTGGTGAAAAAATAGTGTGAAACAATAGTAAAACAAAATCTCGTTGATTCACCAAAGTGATGTGTGCCACTTCCACTCAGTTTCTGTTCACCATTACAGAAAATCTTTAAGGTGAAATCACACTGGAGCCCCTTCCCATTGTACCCGGTTCCGCTAACCTGGAGCGGCGATCTCTCGCACTAACGGATCATATCGCCGCTGTACCAGTCCGGGGTTTTGAAATCCCGCGGCTTTCTCTCCTCTTCACCTGCGTGATAGGACAGGCTACGCGAGTTCTGCCCCCCATGTGACATGCCGACCAAATAGATTACTCCTAAATGTACCTCGTGACTAGGTACGCGGTGGGGATTTCTAAGCCCCGGACCGGTGAGGTGGCGACCCGATGTCTACTAGCGGTTGATTGCTGCGCTCCAGGTCAGCAGGATTGGAGGGGGGGGGGGTGTGTGAGGAGGGGGTCCAGTGTAAGTTCACCTTACAGATTTTTCTGTAAAGGTCAACTTACCCTTTTAAGAATAAAGCTCACCAGATGCTGTTGCCATTCACTCTCGTGTCTGGCAAATACTGCCTTATTAAATGTTATTGAAGAGCCGCTTCATGCCAATCTCCATCCAGATCAATAAAGACCCTCTCCACATGTAGGGATAGAAATTGAGACCGAGCCCCCAACAGTGTAAAAAAACCTTAAAGTGGATGTAAACCCGATTCATTAAATGTGAGCTGAGCACATATATCTGCAGTGTTTTGTTATCTCTCTTCAAAGAACTAAGTCCCGTAGCTGTCTCCTGCTCCGTTCCCCTGTTATCAGCCTGATAACTTTTGACAGTCTCAGAGACAGGAGTCTGCAGTGTGTCATGGGAGGCAACCTCTGCATGTGTGGGGAAGGGGTGTGACTTTCCTCCAATCAGCTGTCTCAGTGTCCAGCAATAATCCCCTTCTACAGGGGAACCAGGAAGATAAAATTCTAACAGGATGTGCTCTTTCTGAACAGTATATAAAGGGGAAGACAGCAGATATACATTTAAAACTTATGTAGGGATATTTGTTTAATCTCTGTGTATCATCTGAGGCTGTTCAGTTCACTGAGTATATGTGAGGGTTTACATCCACTTTAAGGTAATCGGTCTATTAAAAATAATGCACTTGCATCATAAAAGATTCAAATCGCCTTGTTAAAATTCCAAACATGCCAGGTGACTAAGTGTTGCGATCTCCTCAAAACTTCCATCACACACATGGAGTAACCATCTCAGCGTTGCACTGTAGCTACACTCCAGAGCTTTTTGTCTCTTCTGAGTTTGTGACAGAGGGTGAATAGCAACCGCATCTGGTGAGCTTTATTCTTAAGGAGTGGAAGTGGTACACATCACTTTGGTGAATGATATTGGTGGATCAACGAGATTTTGTTTCACCTTATATTTTCATCACTTTAAGTTGGACTGTATTGGCATATTGATTTGCATATGTTGGCATATAGTTTTTGGATATGCTATATGGACACTTTTTATAATTTTATAGGTCATTTTATGTTGATTTTATTACAATGTTAATATTTTGGAGATTTGTAGATTAATTAGTGTGCTATTGTGAAATTGTTTGTTTCTTTTTTCACATTGACAGTTGTTTCACCTCACTTGCATGTTTTTTATGAGTATTAAGTGGCAGCACAAACAGGTGTTTTTTAGGGATGCACTGAAACATATCGGCCGAAAATGGCCCTTTCGGCAAAAAGCCGAAAGAATTTTTGCCGATACTGGCGCTGAAAATGGGGTGGGGGCGGTGCTCCCTGCCCCCGCCTATCAGGGGGGCTTCCTATATTGTTGAAAGGGAGGAGTGCTGCCACCTGTTTGATTACAGTGCCGGGAACATCACAGCTTTCATTTCAATAGCTGTGTGTTTCCCGCTGCGTGCCGTCACATACAGCCCCTCCCCCTTAATAGACAATAAAAGTGCAGCGCAAAAGAAAAGGAAAATTAAGAGTCCATATGATAAAACATATATATTCAATTCCTCTTGTCACGAGCAGGCTGATCCCTTTTCATAACGCATCAAATTTCATATGCTTAATCATAAGGGTGCGCTTACCGGAAAAGGTGACCCCCTGTAATTAAGGGGTCCAGACAGGCCTGGGTAAATAAATGGTGAACAGCTACGTTGGATCTCATCGGCAATGGTCAGTCCTCAGTTATCCTGGGATGGATCCATACACCTTCAGTGCGAGATGGTAAGCAGCAGTCCCCAAAAATAGAGAAAACTCTAATGCCCCGTACACACGGTCAGATTTTCCGACGGAAAATGTGTGATAGGACCTTGTTGTCGGAAATTCCGACCGTAGGCTCCATCACACATTTTCCATCGGATTTTCCGACACACAAAGTTTGAGAGCAGGATATAAAATTTTCCAAAAACAAAATCCGTTGTCGGAAATTCCGATCGTGTGTAGACAAATCCGACGGACAAAGTGCCACGCATGCTCAGAATAAAGAGATGAAAGCTATTGGCTACTGCCCCGTTTATAGTCCCGACGTACGTGTTTTACGTCACCGCGTTCAGAATGATCGGAATTTTCCAACAACTTTGTGTGACCGTGTGTGTGCAAGACAAGTTTGAGCCAACATCCGTCGGAAAAAATCCTAGGATTTTGTTGTCGGAATGTCCGAACAAAGTCCGACCGTGTGTACGGGGCATAAGTGTGATCCGTATAAAGATTTATTTGTTAAAATTAAAAGAATAAGATTGCTGTATGAAAGCGCTCAACAGCGCGGCATGTAACAATAACACTTGTCAGCTGGAACAGTCTGTTCGCGTCCGAACAGCTGTGAGATGGCAGCGGGTGACGTGGGGGGGCGGAGCTTTACGTTCGATGTCACCCGCTGCCATCTCACAGCTGTTCGGACGCGAACAGACTGTTCCAGCTGACAAGTGTTATTGTTACATGCTGCGCTGTTGAGCGCTTTTATACAGCAATCTTATTCTTTTAATTTTATCGAATAAATCTTTATACGGATCACACTTAGAGTTTTCTCTATTTTTTGGGGACTGCTGCTTACCATCTCGCACTGAAGGTGTATGGATCCATCCCAGGATAACTGAGGACTGACCATTGCAGATGAGATCCAACGTAGCTGTTCACCATTTATTTACCCAGGCCTGTCTGACCCCCTGTAATTAAGGGGTCCACCTTTTCCGGTAAGCGCACACTTATGATTAAGCATATGAAATTTGATGCGTTATGAAAAGGGATCAGCCTGCTTGTGACAAGAGGAATTGAATATATGTTTTATCATATGGATTCTTAATTTTCCTTTTCTTTTGCGCTGCACTTTTATTGTCTATTATGTGATATTGAGGTTGGTGAATCCTTTAGTGTCCAGCTTGCATTCAAATTTACGTTTTAGTTTGCGCTGATTGTCCTTTGTTTATTAGCCCCTCCCCCTTGTCCGGGCACTTTGATAGACAGATCACCCGTCCAATCCTGGGACGGGTGATCCGTCTATCAAAGTTCCCCGGACAAGGGGGAGGGGCTGTATGTGACAGCGCACAGCGGGGGAACACACAGCTATTGAAATGAAAGCTGTGATATTCCCGGCACTGTAATCAAACAGGCGGCGGCTCTCCTCTCCCTTCACTGGCTACCCTACTGGGGACACTGGCTACGCTGCAATGGGGACACTGGCTGGCTGCATCTGACGGGCACTGGTGAGGCTGCATTGATCTCTTGTATCATGTCCGCAGTCTCTCACCATCTCTTGTATCATGTCCGCAGTCTCTGACCATCTCTTGTACCATGTCCGCAGTCGCTGACCATCTCCTGTACCATGTCCCCAGTCGCTGACCATCTCCTGTACCATGTCCCCAGTCGCTGACCATCTCCTGTACCATGTCCCCAGTCGCTGACCATCTCCTGTATAAAAATATTTTTAAAAACAGTCACTTTCGGTATCGGTGTTTCGGTTTTAAATATGGGTGTTCTAAATGTGGGTGTAACCTGTTCCTAAAGTTGAAGTTCGCCTTCTGTTTTTTCACGGTCACATGATAGTTTACGTTTTTGGGGTTGTATTTAATATGTCCATAGAGAAATCACACAAATACAGTACTTATACATATAACATTTAATAAAAGTAATGACCGATAAAGAAAATATAACAATAATACTTAGCTAAAGATGCTGTTTCGCCACGGAGTCCTGCCCATGATGGCATGGCCGATATTCAGACACATGCCTAATAGCAGCTCTGATACGAAACTGAATGTTCCAAGTTACAACTGTGGTATATAGGAATTGTGTGTAAGGAATGGCCAACCCCAGGTAAACTCCCCTAAGAGCATGATGACCTTTTAAAGACCTGGTCAGTTTGTAATTGCATTCCTTTAGAGCTGAAACAACCAATTGATTAAAAGACAACTAATCGATTATGAAAATAGTTGTCAACTATTTTCATAATCGATTAATCGGTCAGCCTATTAGTTGGCCTGCATACAGAATGCGTTATTTGTTTACATATCAGGAAATACAGTGCAGCACACATAGCTCAGTACACCATCCATACATGTCAATAAGTGCCTGAGAACTTGTGAATGTGTGAGGAGCAATGCCTCATGGGACATGTAGTCCTGGGCAGGAAGTGAGTGGTTCTAAAGGCAGAAGGTGTTTTTTTTTTTTTTTTTTTTTTTTTTTTACACCTTGCTATAGGGGCACTCTATACTATACTGTACACTGTATGAAAATTCCTTTGACCAAGAAGTTTTCTATTCTGCTTCTTTGAATTTTCCCATCACTGTGGTCGAAAACTAACATCGATTTAATATCACAGTTCTGTCTGAAAATCCGCAAAGCAATCTTATTTTTTTATTTAAAGAAAAAAAATTGATCTGAGTCTAATATTTACCAGATTCAACCTCTAATAGTATATACAGTATATCTCTTCTGTCTGTTATTCTCAGCATGGATTAGAGATTTTTCTTCCTAACTATATAGTTGGTTATTTATATTTTACCACTGCATAGAGATATTTAAGAATAAATTGCCTTTTTTTTTTTAAACTTTACATATTAACTAAATTTATACACCACACTTTTTTAAGGTTATTATCCGATTAATCAAAACGATAATCAGCCAACTAATCGATTATGAAAATAATCGTTAGTTGCAGCCCTACATTCCTTTAGCATGAAGTCATTTAAGGTAACAAGTATATTAAAGGCTTTCTTATATATTTGTGAGGCAAGGAAATATGCAATTTCTCCATCACCTTTAACCACTTGACGACCGCCTCACGCCGATTTACGTCGGCAAGGTGGCACGGACAGGCAAAATCACGTACATATACGTGATTTGCCTTCCGCGGGTGGGGGGTCCGGTGCCCGAGGCGGTCGTCTTTTGTCCCACGGCGATCGGAGATGAGGGGGAGGCCATCCGTTCGTGGCCCCCCCCTCGCGATCGCCGCCGGCCAATCACATCATTCCTTTGCTGCTGTATGCTAAACAACAACAAAGGAAATTATGTCATCTCTCCTCGGCTCGGTAATTTCCGTTCCGACCCGAGGAGAGAAGACAGGTATGTGAGTGCACCAACACTACACAACACAGTAGAACATGCCAGGCACACAAAACGCCCCAATCACCCCCCCGTCACAAACTGACACCAGCAGTTTTTTTTTTTTTTTTTCTGATTACTGCATTGGTGTCAGTTTGTGACAGTTACAGTGTTGGGACAGTTAGTATTACCCCCCTGTAGGTCTAGGATACCCCCCTAACCCCCCCTAATAAAGTTTTAACCCCTTGATCACCCCCTGTCACCAGTGTCGCTAAGCGATAATTTTTCTGATCGCTGTATTAGTGTCGCTGGTGACGCTAGTTAGGGACCTAAATATTTAGGTTCGCCGTCAGCGTTTTATAGCGACAGGGACCCCCATATACTACCGAATAAATGTTTTAACCCCTTGATGGCCCCCTAGTTAACCCTTTCACCACTGATCACCGTATAACTGTTACGGGTGACGCTGGTTAGTTTGTTTATTTTTTATAGTGTCAGGGCACCCGCCGTTTATTACCGAATAAAGGTTTAGCCCCCTGATCGCCCGGCGGTGATATGCGTCGCCCCAGGCAGCGTCAGATTAGCGCCAGTACCACTAACACCCACGCACGCAGCATACGCCTCCCTTAGTGGTATAGTATCTGATCGGATCAATATCTGATCCGATCAGATCTATACTAGTGTCCCCAGCAGTTTAGGGTTCCCAAAAACGCAGTGTTAGCGGGATCAGCCCAGATACCTGCTAGCACCTGCGTTTTGCCCCTCCGCCCGGCCCAGCCCAAGTGCAGTATCGATCGATCACTGTCACTTACAAAACACTAAACGCATAACTGCAGCGTTCGCAGAGTCAGGCCTGATCCCTGCGATCGCTAACAGTTTTTTTTTGGTAGCATTTTGGTGAACTGGCAAGCACCAGCCCCAGGCAGCGTCAGGTTAGCGCCAGTAGCGCTAACACCCACGCACGCACCGTACAGCTCCCTTGGTGGTATAGTATCTGATCGGATCAATATCTGATCCGATCAGATCTATACTGGCGTCCCCAGCAGTTTAGGGTTCCCAAAAACGCAGTGTTAGCGGGATCAGCCCAGATACCTGCTAGCACCTGCATTTTGCCCCTCCGCCCGGCCCAGCCCACCCAAGTGCAGTATCGATCGATCGCTGTCACTTACAAAACACTTAACGCATAACTGCAGCATTTGCAGAGTCAGGCCTGATCCCTGCGATCGCTAACAGTTTTTTTGGTAGCTTTTTATTGAACTGGCAAGCGCCAGCGGCCTAGTACACCCCGGTCGTAGTCAAACCAGCACTGCAGTAACACTTGGTGACGTGGCGAGTCCCATAAGTGCGGTTCAAGCTGGTGAGGTGGCAAGCACAAGTAGTGTCCCGCTGCCACCAAGAAGAAGACAAACAGGCCCGTCCTGCCCATAATGTCCTTCCTGCTGCATTCGCCAATCCTAATTGGGAACCCACCGCTTCTGCAGCACCCGTACTTCCCCCATTCACATCCCCAACCAAATGCAGTCGGCTGCATGAGAGGCATTTTCTTTATATCCTCCCGAGTACCCCTACCCAACGAACCCCCCCAAAAAAGATGTCGTGTCTGCAGCAAGCGTGGATATAGGCGTGACACCCGCTATTATTGTCCCTCCTGTCCTGACAATCCTGGTCTTTGCATTGGTGAATGTTTTGAACGTTACCATTCAGTAGTTGAGTATTAGCGTAGGGTACAGCATTGCACAGACTAGGCACACTTTCACAGGGTCTCCCAAGATGCCATCGCATTTTGAGAGACCCGAACCTGGAACCGGTTACCGTTATAAAAGTTAGTTACAAAAAAAGTGTAAAAAAAAAAAAAATAATATATAAAATAAAAAAAAATAGTTGTCGTTTTATAGTTCTCTCTCTCTCTATTCTCTCTCTCTCTTGTTCTGCTCTTTTTTACTGTATTCTATTCTGCAATGTTTTATTATTATGTTTTATCATGTTTGCTTTTCAGGTATGCAATTTTTTATACTTTACCGTTTACTGTGCTTTATTGTTAACCATTTTTTTGTCTTCAGGTACGCCATTCACGACTTTGAATGGTTATACCAGAATGATGCCTGCAGGTTTAGGTATCATCTTGGTATCATTCTTTTCAGCCAGCGGTCGGCTTTCATGTAAAAGCAATCCTAGTGGCTAATTAGCCTCTAGACTGCTTTTACAAGCCGTGGGAGGGAATGCCCCCCCCCCCCCCCACCGTCTTCCGTGTTTTTCTCTGGCTCTCCTGTCTCAACAGGGAACCTGAGAATGCAGCCGGTGATTCAGCCAGCTGACCATAGAGCTGATCAGAGACCAGAGTGGCTCCAAACATCTCTATGGCCTAAGAAACCGGAAGCTACGAGCATTTTATGACTTAGATTTCGCCGGATGTAAATAGCGCCATTGGGAAATTGGGGAAGCATTTTATCACACCGATCTTGGTGTCATCAGATGCTTTGAGGGCAGAGGAGAGATCTAGGGTCTAATAGACCCCAATTTTTTCAAAAAAGAGTACCTGACACTACCTATTGCTATCATAGGGGATATTTACATTCCCCGAGATAACAATAAAAATGATTAAAAAAAAAAAAATGAAAGGAACAGTTTAAAAATAAGATAAAAAAAGCAAAAAAATAATAAAGAGAAAAAAAAAAAAAAAAGCACCCCTGTCGCCCCCTGCTCTCGCGCTAAGGCGAACGCAAGCGGCGGTCTGTCGTCAAACGTAAACAGCAATTGCACCATGCATGTGAGGTATCGCCGCGAAGGTCAGATCGAGGGCAGTAATTTTTGCAGTAGACCTCCTCTGTAAATCTAAAGTGGTAACCTGTAAAGGCTTTTAAAGGCTTTTAAAAATGTATTTATTTTGTTGCCACTGCACGTTTGTGCGCAATTTTAATGTCATGTTTGGTATCCATGTACTCGGCCTAAGATCATCTTTTTTTATTTCATCAAACATTTGGGCAATATAGTGTGTTTTAGTGCATTAAAATTTAAAAAAGTGTGTTTTTTCCCCAAAAAATGCGTTTGAAAAATCGCTGCGCAAATACTGTGTGAAAAAAAAAAATGAAACACCCACCATTTTAATCTGTAGGGCATTTGCTTTAAAAAAATATATAATGTTTGGGGGTTCAAAGTAATTTTTTTGCAAAAAAAAATAACTTTTTCATGTAAACAATGAGTGTCAGAAAGGGCTTTGTCTTCAAGTGGTTAGAAGAGTTGGTGATGTGTGACATAAGCTTCTAAATGTTGTGCATAAAATGCCAGGACAGTTCAAAACCCCCCCAAATGACCCCATTTTGGAAAGTAGACACCCCAAGCTATTTGCTGAGAGGCATGTCGAGTCCATGGAATATTTTATATTGCGACACAAGTTGCGGGAAAGAGACAAACTTTTTTTTTTTTTTTTTGCACAAAGTTGTCACTAAATGATATATTGCTCAAACATGCCATGGGAATATGTGAAATTACACCCCAAAATACATTCTGCTGCTTCTCCTGAGTATGGGGATACCACATGTGTGAGACTTTTTGGGAGCCTAGCCGCGTACGGGACCCCGAAAACCAAGCACCGCCTTCAGGCTTTCTAAGGGCGTGAATTTTTGATTTCACTCTTCACTGCCTATCAGTTTAGGAGGCCATGGAAAGCCCAGGTGGCACAAAACCCCCCCAAATGACCCCATTTTGGAAAGTAGACACCCCAAGCTATTTGCTGAGAGGTATAGTGAGTATTTTGCAGACCTCACTTTTTGTCACAAAGTTTTGAAAATTGAAAAAAGAAAAAAAAAAAAGTTTTTTCTTGTCTTTCTTCATTTTCAAAAACAAATGAGAGCTGCAAAATACTCACCATGCCTCTCAGCAAATAGCTTGGGCTGTCTACTTTCCAAAATGGGGTCATTTGGGGGGGTTTTGTGCCACCTGGGCATTCCATGGCCTCCGAAACTGTGATAGGCAGTGAAGAGTGAAATCAAAAATTTACACCCTTAGAAATCCTGAAGGCGGTGATTGGTTTTCGGGGCCCCGTACGCGGCTAAGCTCCCAAAAAGTCCCACACATGTGGTATCCCCATACTCAGGAGAAGCAGCTGAATGTATTTTGGGGTGCAATTCCACATAGGCCCATGGCCTGTGTGAGCAATATATCATTTAGTGACAACTTTTTGTAAATATTTTTTTTTTTTTTTTTTGTCATTATTCAATCACTTGGGACAAAAAAAATAAATATTCAATGGGTTCAACATGCCTCTCAGCAATTTCCTTGGGGTGTCTACTTTCCAAAATGGGGTCATTTGGGAGGGTTTTGTACTGCCCTGCCATTTTAGCATCTCAAGAAATGACATAGGCAGTCATAAACTAAAAGCTGTGTAAATTACAGAAAATGTACCCTAGTTTGTAGACGCTATAACTTTTAACTAAATATATGCTTATTGACATTTTTTTTACCAAAGACATGTGGCCGAATACATTTTGGCCTAAATGTATGACTAAAATTTAGTTTATTGGATTTTTTTTATAACAAAAAGTAGAAAATATCATTTTTTTTTCAAAATTTTCGGTCTTTTTCCATTTATAGCGCAAAAAATAAAAACTGCAGAGGTGATCAAATACCATCAAAAGAAAGCTCTATTTGTGGGAAGAAAAGGACGCAAATTTCGTTTGGGTACAGCATTGCATGACCGCGCAATTAGCAGTTAAAGCGACGCAGTGCCAAATTGGAAAAAGACCTCTGGTCCTTAGGCAGCATAATGGTCTGGGGCTCAAGTGGTTAAAAAGGAATACAGATGCCTCTAGTAAATTGGACATTATTTGGTTGTCTTGGCATTCAGCAACATTTAGCCCACTTGCAGGTGTGTCAGGGGACTGTGTTCCCTGTTGTGGGTTGAAATTTTTAGTTAATGGCCTTGGTATCACTATAGGACACAGAACATTTGCAGCCATCTCCTAATACCTCAGGTACACAAATGGTTTGAGGCATAAAATATGCTCAAGCGTAAACCCCCTCTTTTTACTTTATGCCATGTAACAAGTATAAAGTAGATGTTGCAATTGCAATTTTTCTGCAAAGTGGTACACTTGAAGGGCCAGTTCACACCATATAAACACTGTCCAGATGCTTTTCTGCATGCGTGTTTTTGATGCGTTTTTTTTTGTGTGGTTTTGATGTAGTCCAGTGCGTCGTTTCTCCCCCCCCCCCCCTTATCTTTTTTTCTTAACCTTAAATTAGGACATGTGTGTTTTCTGATGCGTTTTACAGCGTTCCAGTGCAGGAATAATGCAGCATGTTCTATTTTTTTCTTTCTTTCTGGAACTGCAAGCACTGGTGTGATCTGTGTTATTGAAAACCATACAACCTACTTTCAATGCGTTTTTTGATGCAAAAAAAAAAATACACTGGACTGCATATGATGTGAACTGGCCCTAAGACTCGGTTTTACTGCCCCACTAACTGCTCTCCTTAAGCTGTAAAGGCAGCAGAGGGGGATGTACATATATCACATCTGGGATGCTTTGTATAATGGCATTGCAAACATTATCACTGCTGTTGCATTCTTTGGTCCGTACTGCCCACTGGACACAACCCATTCTATTGCAGCACTAGGGGTAAAACGGGCAGTGAGGAGTTCTAGCCTTTCTCCACTCTACTGAAATTGTCTGTGTTCCTATTAGCAGATTTTTCCTTGAATTCCAGTGACAGCTGTAACATTTTACATTTCTTTTCATTTTCCACCCTGGGGACAATGGTCACCAGGACAGGAGAAGGTAAATTTTACTCTATTGCCCACTCTACCCAAAACTAAAAAAAACTTTTTGCTTTTTTTTTTCTCCTTTTTAAAAACATTCCTTGAAATGTAGGACAGTTGATGAATGTGTAATGATGGAACAATACCTTAGCCACTAAAAAAGCTTTATGTGATCCTCGTTGGCTTAGATAAAATATTTCTAGCAAAACGCTATACTTGTAAAGCTTTAAAATTGTACTGTAATGTATAGTAAATTGCATTTTTATGATGACAGTTCTTTGGACTTACGAAAGATCCAATATGCAATGATGGAGAAGTCCAGGCTACCTGTTCCGAGACCCCAGACACAGAAGTCATCAGGTAAATCTGGCTTATCTGTGTTTTCTTTCTCTGCCATACACTGATACAATAATACTGGAGTGAAAGCGGTATAGAGGCTTCACATCGTTTTCTTAGGTTACTTGGCTATTGATAGTGGCTGTGATGTAGCCTGCCCTTCCCCCTTCACTCCCCTCCAAAGATTTCTGGCTGGAGGTATACTCTGACAATGAGGTCTACCTACAGTATTGGTCAAAATGTTGATATGCCAGAAACATTATTGAATCTGTTTTACCCAACACTATCACAAAAGCACAGATGTCCCACAGTATGATTAGATAGACAGAAACCTCAGGAAAGATAGCTTGGTTGGAAATCCTGAGCGTTAAATGCCTATTTATAAAATAAACATTCCCTTGATGTTTGAAATGAATAACTACAGTGGGGTAAAAAAGTATTTAGTCAGCCACCAATTGTGCTCGTTCTCCCACTGAAAAAGATGAGTGAGACCTGTAATTGTCATCATAGGTATACCTCAACTATGAGAGACAAAATGTGGAAGCAAATCCAGATCACATTGTCTGATTTGGAAAGAATTTGCAAATTATGGTGGAAAATAAGTATTTTGTCAATATCAAAAGTTTATCTCAATACTTTGTTATATATCCTTTGTTGGCAATGACAAGAGGTCAAACGTTTTCTGTAAGTCTTCACAAGGTTGTCACACACTGCTGCTGGTATGTTGGCCCATTCCTCCATGCAGATCTCCTCTAGAGCAGTGATGTTTTGGGGCTGTCGCTGGGCAACACGGACTTTCAACTCCCTCCAAAGGTTTTCTATGGCGTTGAGATCTGGAGACTGGCTAGGCCACTCCTGGACCTTGAAATGCTTCTTACGAAGCCACTCCTTCGTTGCCCAGGTGGTGTGTTTGGGATCATTGTCATGCTGAAAGACCCAGCCACATTTCATCTTCAATGCCCTTGCTGATGGGAGGAGGTTTGCACTCAAAATCTCACAATACCTGGCCCCATTCATTCTTTCATGTACACAGATCAGTCGTCCTGTTCCCTTTGCAGAGAAACAGCCCCAAAGCATGATGTTGCCACCCCCATGCTTCACAGTAGGTATGGTGTTCTATGGTTGCAACTCAGCATTCTCTCTCCTCCAAACATGACGAGTTGTGTTTCTACCAAACAGTTCTACTTTGGTTTCATCTGACCATATGACATTCTCCCAATCCTCTTCTGGATCATCCAAATGCTCTTTAGCAAACCTCAGATGGGCCTGGACATGTACTGGCTTAAGCAGAGGGACATGTCTGGCACTGCAGGATCTGAGTCCCTGACGGCGTAGTGTGTTACTGATGGTAGCCTTTGTTACGTTGGTCCCAGCTCTCTGCAGGTCATTCACTAGGCCCCCCGTGTGGTTCTGGGATTTTTGCTCACCGTTCTTGTGATCATTTTGACCCCACGGGGTGAGATCTTGCGTGGAGCGCCAGATCGAGGGAGATTATCAGTGGTCTTGTATGTCTTCCATTTTCTAATTATTGCTCCCACAGTTGATTTCTTCACACCAAGTTGCTTGCCTATTGCAGATTCAGTCTTCCCAGTCTGGTGCAGGTCTACAATTTTGTTTCTGGTGTCCTTTGACAGCTCTTTGGTCTTCACCATAGTGGAGTTTGAAGTGTGACTGTTTGAGGTTTTTTTATACTGATAACAAGTTCAAACAGGTGTCATTAATACAGGTAACAAGTGGAGGACAGAGGAGCCTCTTAAAGAAGAAGATACAGGTCTGTGAGAGCCAGAAATCTTGCTTGTTTGTAGGTGACCAAATACTTATTTTCCACCATAATTTGCAAATAAATTCTTTCAAAAATCAGACAATGTGATTGTCTGGATTTGTTTCCACATTTTGTCTCTCATAGTTGATGTATACCTATGATGACAATTACAGGCCTCTCTCATCTTTTTAAGTGGGAGAACTTGCACAGTTGGTGGCTGACTAAATACTTTTTTGCCCCACTGTATATAAAGGTATGGAACAGATGGCAAAACAGAATGGAAAATATTTTGGTGAGTATATTGAGGACAGAATTGTTCATTTTAAGTTCTCTTGTATGAAGTAACATTTTAGCTTCTCATGTTGAGATACACAATGCAGCAATTCGCCCTCATGTATGTCTGTGTGTACATGGCCTTTCTGGAGGCATTCACTGAACAAATGCAGTCCTAATCGTGCTCGTCTTTTCCAGAAGTGAAACAAGCCTTTGAAATGCCATTCACTACAATGTGACTGATTCACATACACGTGCTTCAGCTTAGTGTGTGTGTGTGTGTGTGTGTGTGTGTGTGTGTGTGTGTGTGTTTTTTGTTTTTTTTTTATTATTATTTATTTATTTTTAAATTGCTGCATAGCTTTGAGCAGTAGCTCCTTCAAATCCAGTGTGAGTTGGATCCATGCACCTGCCCCTGCACATATGTCAAGTTTTGACATGCGTCTGTGTCCATACAGGCTGCTGTGTCTGTATACATTTCTATAGGCTGCCAGCGCACAGCTGGCAGAAGATTGGGAACAGGTGAGTAAATGTTTGTTGTATTGCAGAATAGACCTAGCATGTCTGTTGCGCAATAAAGATCCCACCCACTCATAATTTTCTTTTAAGTGGGCTGAACTATTGCTCAAGCAGTGGATGCGATCCTTCTGGTAGTACCTCTGCTTTGTGCATGGGGCTATGGTCGTAAGGGGGGTTAAAACACCGCAAAGGACTTCTTCAGCCACAAAAAAAGCCTAGAACCATCTCAAAAAAGATGACATCCTCCCCTGGAAGTTCCGAGGTGGCTGGTCAGAGGGAGCCATCAGGGCCGTTTGGTGTTGCAACTGCTTTCAACACTGCAGCCCCTGTCTATATTACGGAAGAGGTTTTTTCCTCAACCATATTGGGGTTGGAGCAAAAGATTGATGCTTTAATTGCATCTGTCAGATAAGGGTACTCACCAAGGCCGAGATGCTGAGTGGTAACCTCTTGTGACTAAGCGCACTCCACTCCTGGAGATGGTACAGGGGGTGAAGGGCACAAAGAGGCACGAGTCACCAGCAGGCAAGGCAGGTCTTGCGTGAAGGTCACCGGCAGGGAGACAGCTGTGCAGGACTGGAAGGTGCTGAAGCTCAACAACAGGCCGGGGGTCAAACACGGTGACTGGCAAGAGTCTTTTAGATAGTGCAAAGGACTGTTAGCAGGTATGTCAGCAGGCTGATAATTTAGTACTGAAGACTGATAGCAAAGTCCGTAAAACAGGCCAAGGGTCAAACACAGATAACTGGAGGCAGTCTGTGAGCAAGCCAGGGGTCGAGCACTGAAGATAATAGCAAAGTCCAGGATCAGGCTGAGGGGTCAATCACTGGAGACAGGAAGCAATATCCGTAGACAGGCTGAGGGTCAAACACAGGAAGCAAGTGGAGAGGTCCAAGAGGCAAGCCGAGGGTCAAATGCAGGAAGAGATCAGAGTAGGTCAAGGTCAATCCGGGTCACAACAGGTAATCAAGAATCAGGATACAAACAGGAAACACACGGGGAGCTGAAAGACAAACCAGCAATCTGGTCATGGCACAGAGTGGCTTATATAGGCCAGTGGGAAGCTCATGTTGTGCACGCACTATTGCGTACACGTGTTTGCCGTTTCGCTGAATTGCGCAGACACACACATTAGCCGTCTCGCTGAATTGCGCACACGCATTAGCCGTTCCACTGTATTGTGCTCAGGGATGCGCCGGAGTGCCGCTCTACCTCGCATGATGCGAAGGAATGCAGCGATATTGGCAAGACTGGTACTTGCTGTTTTCCTGACAGCATCCCAGAGTGGGACTAAGCTCGATAGGTCCCCTTCCATTTCCCAGAACCCTCAAACTGAGGAACGTGGCGAGAGATGATTAAATTCTCTCAGGGAACCAGGAAGAGGCTGATGACTCCTCTTCTGTAGAGTCAAATACGAATGGATCAGGTTCACAATCTGAAAGATTGATGGTACGATCTTTTACTAAATTGGTCTGCTCCACATTCATGCTGCAATCAGCTGAGTCAGTCAATGAGCCCACTTCTTGTTTGGATTCACTAAAGCCTCCCCAAGCTATTCATACTTTTCCTATCCATTCATTGCTAAAAAAGCTTATGTATTCTGAGTGGGAGCACCCAGATAAAGTTTTATCCTCCAAAAAAGTTTTCAACACTTTATCCTATGGAGGAAGAATTTTAATAAAAAATGGGGGATGCCAGTAATTGACGTTGCCATATCCTCCGTGAATAAAAATTTGACTTGTCCAATAGATAATGCTCAAATGCTGAAGGATCCAATGGATAAGAAGTTGGAATTCCTATTTTAAAAACAATTTTTCTCTGGCAGGTTCAGTGGTTCAAGAGAAATATGAAAACACTGCGCTCTAATAGCAAAAATAAAATATATGTGAGCCAGCAGCTGCATACATTGTGACAAACAATAACTGGTAAATGGGAAAAAAATGCAGCGCTAAGAAGTAATAGGAAGTTAGGGTGTAGTGAAACAATTAAATAAGAAATGCTGTACTGAACAGTAAAGCATATGTGCAAAAACCATAAGTGAAATGAAATGAACAAACACAGTATAAAGTGTCCACATATGGTAAATGGATGATTCCAAACTCAAATTATTAAGAGGAACTGGTATGGACCAAAAAATGATGTGAAACTAGAAAATAAAGTCAATGGTGCATGGTGTGGATCTGTGACTGAGTCAACAACGGGGTACAGAACTTCCGTAGCTGTAAACCAACATCTCGATATGGGGCATCAGAATGAAAACATCAGGAAGTAAGATAAGATGGGTACTCTTACCAGATGACGTGGACTCCACTGTCATATGACATGGAGTCAATGGTGCATGGAGCCAAACCTAGGCTGGAAAACGATATCCGGAACGGTGGAACCTCTGTCTCACTTCTCAACTTCTCTGGTGGGGTGAAGAAACATCAGGAAGGGCCGCCAACTGGATATCAGCCAATAGACCTCAAGGATGTGTTCCAAGGAGAAGCCGGGGACAGATTTGATCCAGACCCGTGATGGAAGTAGGGCTACTGGAAGGTAGTTTCTTGCATCGGGATAATATGCAAATAAAAAATAAAAAGCTTCTGCAATAAGCGATCTCCCCTTCCTTACGCTGCTTAGATTTTATTTTAATTGTGATCACTTTTATCCATTTTTTGTATGGTATTTTTAGAAATAAAAATCCCTGGTTTACCTGCACTATGCAGAAGCTTTTTATTTTTTATTTGCATATTATCCCGATGCAAGAAACTGCCTTCCAGTAGCCCTACTTCCATCACGGGTCTGGATCAAATCTGTCCCCGGCTTCTCCTTGGAACACATCCTTGAGGTCTATTGGCTGATATCCAGTTGGCGGCCCTTCCTGATGTTTCTTCACCCCACCAGAGAAGTTGAGAAGTGAGACAGAGGTTCCACCGTTCCGGATATCGTTTTCCAGCCTAGGTTTGGCTCCATGCACCATTGACTCCATGTCATATGACAGTGGAGTCCACGTCATCTGGTAAGAGTACCCATCTTATCTTACTTCCTGATGTTTTCATTCTGATGCCCCATATCGAGATGTTGGTTTACAGCTACGGAAGTTCTGTACCCCGTTGTTGACTCAGTCACAGATCCACACCATGCACCATTGACTTTATTTTCTAGTTTCACATCATTTTTAGGTTCAGTGGTTCAGCCTGCGCTGGCAGAAATCAGTGTATGTCAGTCCTTAGGAGACCAGTTTAAACGGGTGCTCAAGATTATTCCTGATCAGCAGGCCCAAGATTTGGCCGGGGTACCAGAGGAGTTATGTTTTGCAATAGACGCTATGAGATTCTGTTCTCCAGGCCTCTGACTTATGCTGGTGCATGTGCGTAGAGTTCTATGGTTGAAAAATTGCTCAGCCGAAGCGCCATACAAAAAGCTCCTGGCTAGTTTTCCATTTCACGGTGAATGGCTGTTTGGGGACAATCTGGATAAATACATCCAAAGAATTTCTAATGGGGAAAGGTTCCCTTTTGCCAGTTAAGAAAAGGATGGCGCGTTTTTCGTTTAAACAAGCTTCTTCTCCAGTGCTAGGAGCATCAGCCTCCAGGCAGTCACGACGGCCTCCACCGTCAAGCTCAAGAGGTAAACCTCAGGTTCAACCCCAGGCCCTGGGGGAGGAAACCCACAAAGCAAAATACTAAAACCTCCTTTTGAAGGGGCACCCCCGCTCGCTCGAGTGGGGGGGAAGACTTCTGCATTTCTCGAGGGTCTGGCAGGAAGAGTGTTGAGACAAATGGGTGGCTTCCTCAATATCTCTAGGATACAAACTAGAGTTCCGAGAGTTCCCACCCCCTCGTTTTCTCAGATCAAACATTCCCAGGGATCCAGAAAAAAGTATTTCAAGCTTTGGACCATCTTTTGTCTCAAAAAGTGATATTGGTGGTCCCCATGAAAGAGCAGGGGTTAGGGTTTTATTCAAACCTTTTCACGATACCAAAACCAAACGGGGATGTCGGACCCATTCTTAGATCCCAAAGATCTAAACTGGTTTTTGAATATCTGCTCTTTTCGCATGGAGTCAATCCGATCAGTAGTCTCCATTCTACAGAGTCTTCCAATCTTCCTTAAAACCATCAAAAAGATTGCAATACTTGGGTCTGATCATAGATACAGCTCAGAAGAGGGTGTCCTTGCCCCAGGCAAAGATCAGTTCCATAAGGTAACTGATCCAGGTGGTCAAAGCAAAGAAGAATCCTTCTATTTGACTTTGCATGAGATTGTTGGGAAAGATGGTGGCTTCATTCAAGGCCATTCCTTATGCTCAATTTCATTCAAGGCTACTGCAAAACAGTGTCCTATCGAATTGGAATAAGGTCCAAGCTCTAGACTTCTCAATACGTTTATCCCCAAAGGTGCACCAAAGCCTCAGTTGGTGGTTGATAGCCAAGAATCTCCAAAAAGGGAAATCCTTCCTACCAGTTACCTGGAACGTGGTAACAGATGCCAGCCTTCTGGGCTGGGGAGCAGTCCTGGAAGAAGCGTCTGTCCAAGGGAAATGGTCCAAAACAGAAATAACCTTGCCCATCAATATTCTAGAGATTCGGGCAGCACGCCTGGCCCTGAAGGCCTGGACCCTCAGACTACGAAATTGTCCTGTCAGGATCCAATCCGACAAAGCCACAGCAGTGGCCTATATCAATCACCAAGGGGGCACGAGAAGTCGTGCGGCCCAGAGAGAGTTGAATCGTATACTCACTTGGGAAGAAAACAACATACCTTGTCTATCGGCAGTCTTCATTCCAGGAATAGAGAATTGGCAGGCGGACTACTTGAGTCGCCAGCAGTTGCTCCTGGGAGAATGGTCTCTTCACCTCAACATCTTTCTGTCAATATGTGAAAGATGGGGAATTCTGGACGTGGATCTGTTTGCGTCCAGGTTCAACAAAAAGATCGTCAACTTTGTGTCAAGGACAAAAGATCCCCTGGCATGCGGAACAGATGCCTTGGTTTTCCCGTGGAATCAGTTTTCACTGATTTATGCATTCCCTCCTGTTCTGTTGCTTCCACGGCTTCTACGCAGGATCAAGCAGGAAGGGAAGGCGAATGATTGATTCTTGTGGCCCAGGAGATCTTGGTATGCAGAGATCGTAAAGATGGCGGTAGGAGACGCATGGACTCTACCGCCACAACCGTATTCCATCCTACCCTACAAACGCTACATTTAATGGTTTGACTATTGAGACCCACATTCTGAAGAAGCGTGAGCTATCAAGTTCAGTAGTCTCTACTCTGCAAGGAAGCCGGCCTCCAGAGTCATATATTATAGTCTGGAAGGCATATGTCTCCTGGTGTGAATCCAGGGGTTGAAATATGACATAGGTAGGATCCTTGACTTTCTACAGATGGGATTAGAAATTAAACTGGCCTTGAGTACGATCAAAGGCCAGGTTTCGGCCTTATCGGTATTATTTCAATGACCACTTGCTTCGCACTCTCTGGTTCGTAGCTTTACTCGGGGGGTAACGTGGCTTAATCCACTGGTTAGGTCACCTCTGAACCCTTGGGACTTGAATTTAGTCCTGTCGGCATTACAGAAACAGCCTTTTGAGCCGATACAACATATTCCCTTGGTCCTTTTAACAAGGAAATTAGTTTTTCTGGTAGCCATATCTTCTGCAAGAAGGGTGTCAGAGTTGGCTGCTCTTTCTTATAAAGAGCCATATTTGATTATTCACAAGGATAAGGTTGTATTGCGTCCTCATCCTAAATTTTTGCTGAAGGTAGTGTCAGGTTTTCATTTGAACCAGGATATTATTCTACCTTAATTTTTCCCAGAACCCTGTTCTGCGTAAGAAAAGTCACTACATTCTCTTGATGTGGTGAGAGCAGTCCAGGTCTACTTCAAGGCGACTGCTCAGGTTCATAAAACAGATGTTTTGGTTGTGTTGCCTGAAGGTCCTAAGAGGACAGGCATCGAAATCTACTATTTCTAAATGGATTTGTCATGTGATTGTTCAAGCTTATGGTTAAAGAGGAAGGTTCCACCTTTTCATACTAAAGCGCACTCCACCAGGGCTGTTGGTACCTCCTGGGCAGTGCATCTCCAAGCCTCCATGGCTCAAATCTGCAAGGCCGCAACTTGGTCTTCAGTTCATACTTTTACCAGATTTTTTCAAGTAGATGTAAAAGGTCATGAGGATATCGCCTTTGGGTGCAGTGTACTGCAGGCTGCAGTATAAGTCTTCTAGTCTCTTGGTGTCCTACTTTTGTTGTGTCTCCCTCCCTTCAGTTGACATTGCTATGGGACATCCCACATAGTAACTACTATGGCTCTATGTCCCGTGATGTACGATAAGAAAATAGGATTTTTATAACGGCTTACCTGCAAAATCCTTTTCTTTGAAGTACATCACGGGACACAGAGGTCCCTCCCTTCTTTCTAGTATACACGTGTATTGCTTTGCTACAAAAACTGAGGTACTCCCAGTAGTGGGAGGGGTTATATAGGGAGTGGACTTCCTGTCTTAGGGTGTGCCAGTGTCCATCACCTGAAGGTGGCCTATAACCCACATAGTAACTACTATGGCTCTGTGTACCGTGATGTACTTCAAAGAAAAGGATTTTACAGGTAAGCTGTTATAAAAATCCTATTTTTGTTTTCACTTCAGCTGTCAGCAATGGTACAAAACATTGAAAAGTTATTTACAAATAAAAATGTTTTTTTTTGTTTTGTTGTTTTGTTTTGCGCTTTCAATTTGAAATGCGTGAATATGTTTAATACAGAGTAAAAATATTGACTAACAAAGCAAACAAAATAAAGTTTTAATTGTTTATCCTTTATAAAATAGACATATAAAAAAAAAAAAGCAGGATAATAATAATTAAATCGAGGAGATTAGGGAGTTAAGGCTGATTAGAGCTAATAAGGGGTTAAACAGAGGAACATTTGTTCATCCCTTTGCTCTGCAGATGAAGAAACAAAGATACAAAAAGAAACAATGTTTCTTTTTATTATAGTGTTTCAGGGCTGAGCAATGTTAATTTTGTTTTTGTTTTTGTTTTTTTTTTTTGACAGCTCCAATTACCGGACTTCTTTAACACTTCAGCTGTCAACAGGGGAGACACACTGACAGCTCAAAAAAACCAAGCCTGAAAGTATCAGTTTCAGACGAGTACCGATGCTTGTGAAAATACTCGGTATCGATACTGATACTAGTATCGGTAGAACCCCTTTGCCCTCTCCAAAATCCACAATAACTATGAATGCAGATCCTGCACCATAGTTGTCATATGATTGGTTTACAGCATTCCAGTACACCGACTTTGCATATATACTATACAGTGTGTATGTATACATACATACATACATACATACATACATACATACATACATACATACATACATACATCTTTTCAGTATGATTTAGGTTTTGAACCGAAACTGCAGTACCTAGATGAAGCTTTTGTTGCCAGCGGTTTAGACATTAATGGCTGTGTATTGAGTTATTTTGAGGGGACAGCAAATTTACACTGTTATACAAGCTGTACACACAAGCTGTAGCAAAGTGTAATTTCTTCAGTGTTGTCACATGAAAAGAGATAATAAAATATTTACAAAAATGTGAAGGATGTACTCATGTTTGTAAGATACTGTATGTGCCCAGCTAAAATGTCATGAATTGGGTTTACATCCACTAATGAACCCCAACTCCTTTGCATATATACTGCTTATGTTCTTGTTTTACTATTTTTGAAATGTTATAGGATGCTAATGATTCTTTAATAAGTTTGTAATATGATATATATATATATATATATATATATATATATATTTTTTTTTTTTCTTTAGACGTTTTTATACCTTGTGCCAAGAAACCCTGTCCTCCAAAACCGGTTCTTCCACTTTACAGCAAGGACCCTAATATTGCTTTTGCATCTACCATT